>NC_025997.2:80512746-80517746 GCF_000442705.2 Elaeis guineensis
ACACACATAGGTCTGTGGTATTAGAGCCCGGGGAGGGAGATCCTTTTCCCCTAACGATTCATTCAGAGCCCGAGGAGGGAGATGGTAGTATGAGTCATTAGTTTTTAGTTTTTATTGTGTCTGATCCTTTTCTCTACCATAGGTTGATTACAGAACCCTGGAAGAGAGTAGTTTAGAAAGATTGGTTTGATGAGCAGTAGGGCATCAAACAAAAATTACTTAGGCTTGGTCTGAGGAGTAGTATCAAAAAATCTAGGCTTGGTCTAGAGAGAGAAGCTGGGTATTTTAGTAAGAATAAGGTTTGATGAGCAATAGGGCATCAATCAAGATTATCTAGGCTTGGTCCGAAGAGCATAAGGGTTGTATAACTGGTGGATGGTTTGGTGATGGAAACTCGGGTGTACCCTCGGATGTAGGACTGCTTCAGGAATACCATTATCGATGAAGGTTGGAGAGAGCCGCTACATATGTAGGCGGTAAAAACTACAGAGAGGGCTACCTTTGGCACCTAAGTTGGGTATCGTCCAGACCTGAAGTTTCAGATCCTCTTTTGTTAAGTCTCCTAAGATAGGTATCTTTTCTTGACTGCTTACTAGAACCATACTGTTAAGTCTCCTAAGATAAATGTCTTTTCTTAATCTTCTTTTACTAACTCTTTCCACCTTTGGAATTGTTATCATAAAGTAATAGCTAGGATCACTAACATCCTTTAAAAGTATCTTTTAGGTATTGAGTCCTTTATTGTGTCTTTTTCATTTTTAGGCGTTCTTTTATATTTTGAGTCTTTTAGATATTTTTCTTTACTTTGTCTAGAAACTAACAAGAGTCTATATCTGGTGGAATCTAAACACATAGATATTAAGTATTTTCTTTTATAGATTATTCCTCCCACATTCCTTATACTTCTATTTGTTTATTCTTTGAATAACCTCTAGCTGTGTAAGCAACTAGAAACCTTATTCTTTATTCATTCTTTGATTGATTCTTTTATTCTTTCATTCTCCTAGTAACCACAAAGACTTCCCAGATCTCTTGCTCACTTTCCCATAAAGAATGGATTCATATCCTGATTTGTACCAAAAGATATCTTAGACTTTCCACATGATGACCAAGATGAAATTCAATCCTTTCATTCAAAATCAGATAATGATAATGAAAGATGGGACTACTTTCCTCAAGATGGCCCAATCCTAAATCTCAAATCTAGAACCAAATCAAATTGCCAAATTAATATCAAGTTCATTATAGATGAAGAATTACTTAGGCAAGACTTTTACTCTGACTATAATAAGTAAAAAGACAACAATTCTTTAATTTCTATAACAAAGCTCAAATTGAAGAAGTCCTACTTCGCTATTATACTTTTATGAACTCAATCAAAAGTCACATTTGATTCTTTGATTGGTTTGAAAAGTATGATCAGTTAGAGGCAATTGATTTAGGAAAAGATGACAAATGTAATATCAAAAAAGTAAAGACAAAATTATAAAACACCTCTGTCCAAACTTACCGAAAGGTAATTATAGCCCTCCTTTTATAAAACTACGAAAGTATTGGTCAAAAATATGAAAAATATCAAAACATCTAAAAAATTCATTAAAAATTCTACGCCTCATGAACCTTAGAAATCTTAAGGTAATATTACATGACCATACTCAACGATTAGGGAATAGACCTGAAGATGAAAAACCTGCCAAAAAATTAGAAAAATTTCCTAGAATATCTAAAGAGATGAATCCTTTACCTCTTAAGGAACTTGAAAATTTAAAAATAGACAAAGGAAAAAGAATTCTTTTAGATGAAACCTTCTCCAAAATAGAAATTATCTTGTTGGTAAACAATTTCAGAATAGACACTCTAGCTTTAATCGATCAAAAGATAAGTTCAAATTTCATACATGAGGAAGTAATACCCATAAATCTTCTTCAAAAAATAAAAACCAATCTAGCCTCCGCCATTCACCTGGATCCAGAGTATAAAGCAACAAATATATTGATTTATAATAATAATAATATATGTCTTAAGACTTCTTTTATTTTGGCAAAATATCTAAATCAACCAGTAATTTTAAGAAACTCATTTCTTGACCTTTTAGAATCTTTGTACATTGATCAATATGGAATTAAGACTAAGCTCTTAGGACAAGACTTAGAATTTAAATTTGTTAACCCTCATACTAAAACTAGCATAATCAAATACCATCAACAAAAACAAATGAAACTAGTTCAACCTTCTGTCAAACAATCTAGGATTAACCTTTGGTACACAATATGTGAAATTTTACCTTACGAACTCCATAGTGTCATTCTTGAAAAAATCTTTCAATCAAATGAAATTAGAGAAATATTTCAAAATCTTAGTAAATATCTTATTACAGATTGGTGCTGGCCAAAACTTAGCATTCCTAATATAAATATAAATCCTTCTGATATTATAATTAGAGCTTTATATAAAGGATTAGTTAAGTTAGCCTCTGTAAGTAGTAATCATTCATTTGATATGTTTCCAAAAATAGTCTCAGTAATTTTAGAATAACTCAAAAAAAATAGAGAAAAAATAGATATAGTTATTTATAGTGGAATAGAAGAAAAAAAATAAGTGAAATTATTTATCCCTTTCAGATCTATCACCTCATCCAATTTTTTGAAAGAAATTGGGATCCATTTACAGCCAATTCTGTAAGGAATGATCTCTCCAAATTTATAAATGAATATGATGAAGGAGAATATGAGATTGCTAATCATTTAGATGTTTTTGGTGAAGCTAGGATGTTAGAACACCAAAAGTGCTGGACTGATGATAGAATATGGATAACAATAGACTTGATTATATTAGATCAATCTACAGATGAAAAGAAGTGAAAAACTCTCTTAGATTTAAGAAATTACCCATATGAAGTACAAGAAAGAATTGGAATCCTTTTAAAACTTTAAGAATCTAAAAATAATCTTCAGACTTACAAGATTCTAAGTAAAACAACCATATCTTTCAAACCTTCTGATTTTTTTTCATACATGAAAGCACGGCATTTGGCACACCACTTGACTCTCTTCTAATTCCTGTAGGAAATACTTCTGGAAAATTTTTTTATTCTAAAAACCCTTTTTCGTTGCTTCCATGACATCCAAGAAATAAATAGATGCTTTACACAAATATTTGAAAAACTTAGCCTCTGAACCTTCATACAAGATAGTTGCACCAGAAGAGCAAAAGAGAGAATCCCCTCCTATTCCACCAATTCTGACCCAAATTAAATCATCCTCATCAGCAAATTTTCAAAATGAGACAGATGAAATCTCTCAAAATTTAAAGCAAATATCTTTAAAACTTAAAATGGTAATTGAGATTTCTGACTTGGTACCAAACTCCCAACCTCTTCAAACAGCCACCTACCCATATTTTAATAAAAATCTTCTTCAATTCATAATAGTGATTGAAGATGAATATTTAGAAAAAGAACCCAAATTGGTGGAAGAAAAAATCCTTCCTTTAAATTGGCAATTTCCACCTAGTGACATTAGAAAAACCCAAAAATTTTATGAAGATATTTTGATAGAAACCAAATCTATAGCTGTTAAGCACTACAAGTTTCAAAACATAGATGCTTATACACATTCTACGGTACAAATCCTTTCTGTTTTAACACCTGCCGCATGGGGAAGTAATCCCTGTGACTTCAAAAAGTTCCCACAAAATTATGACCCCCAACATTTTAATTATTGGGATTATATTGTAGCATCGTCCAATGCCTTCTTTTACCAAAACCAACAACATACCCATTCATGGATGTTCCATTTCAAACCAGAAACAAGATATCAATTCCCATATTGGTTTAAAACATGGTGGGATTATTTTGATCCAACTCTCCAAATTCTACCTTCTCCAGTTCTTGATAGCTTCAACCTTTTTTAGGAAAAAGCCATTCTCCCACACAGAGACCTAAACTTCTCAATCCTCCTTGAATTTTATTCTCAATTTGCACTCTCATGGATAATTGCATGGGAATACACTTTCATTGAAACTCCTATTTATCCTTTATCACTTGGGAGACTATTCAAAACAAGGTGGTGAGCTAAATCCAAATATGAGTATGCCACTAAACCAAAAATTGTTCAATGGATATCCCAAAATTGCCCACAAGTACCTCTCACTCTTGAAACTGCCGAATCCTCCCAGCAACCACCAGACACTCTTGCTGCTACAAAGTTAAAACCAAAATACAAAAATCTTCTCCAAAAATTACTCTTAAAATTAGAAGAAGAAAAAGGGAAAAAAGACTACGCTGAACCTTCTGATTAAAAGAACAAAGAAAAGAAGGAAAAAGAAGACTACGCTGACCAATCATCAGCTGCTACAAAAGCCAAACTACTTTATTCAAAATCTCTTTTCAGACCAACAGATGCTTTACCCAAAAAATTTCACCAAGAAAATGCTTCTTCAAAGATGGCCTTCTCCAGCAAAAAGTACCTCTTCAGCAAGAGCTTGTTTCTTCACCGACAGATGAGCTTCACCAACAGAGTGCTTCACCAACCAGATGCTCCACCGACAAAGTATTTTACTGACAAGATGACAAACCATCAAAAAGAAGACTAGCCAGATGCATCCTCAGTAAAATTGTTTCAAGTCATCTCACTACCAACAAAGCTGTCACATCACCAACAAAAGATGCTTCAAGATTACTTCATCAGTAGGCCACTCAACCAACAAAGTTGCTTTAGTTCACCAGTAAAGCAAGATGACTTTACTTCAGCCCCAAGTAAGATGACAACTACTGACAAGACTACTCTACTTTACTAGCAAGCTACTTCGCCTCCAAGTAAAAAATTACCTCGCCCCCAAGCAAAGAGGACTTCACAACTTCTATAAGAAGACCCCCAATGCCAGCATTGGAGAGGAGGCCTTGGCTAGAGCACTTCACGAGCTATCCTAAGAGCCATTGGCTTTCCTGAAAAGCTTATTGAAGATCATATGCCAGATAGAAGTTACAAGTCAGTGAAGGA
>NC_025997.2:80522746-80638545 GCF_000442705.2 Elaeis guineensis
GGAAGTGTATTTTGTAAGAAAATCAGGTTTCTATTTTTGAGTCGACCCCATGAGTCGACTCATGGCTTAAAGGGCTGAACGGCACGCGAAAATTTTGGCTGACACACACTCTGTGAGTCGACCCTATGGGTCGAACCCTTGGCATGAGTCGACTCCATGAGTCGACCTCTGCTACTCTACATGCCAAAATTACAGAATAATTATTTTCTGCTCTTTTTCACAGAGGTCGACCCCATGAGTCGACCCATGAGCATGAGTCGGCCCCTGTGACGGAAAAATTTCACAACAGCTAGTTTTTAACCCATTTTAATTGCATTTAATGCTCATTTAATGTGCTCTAACGGCTCTTTTTCAGTCCAGATTACTCTCCACCATTATTTGAAGTTATATAAAGGGACTTAAAGGAGGGAATCAAAAAAAAAAGGAGATTTGAAAAAGGTTCTTCAAGCATTCATTTCAACCCTAAGCAAGAGCCCACTTAAAGAGTTCAAGAAGCTTTTAATTCAAGTTCACCAACTCCTCAAGAGCTCATTCAAGTCTTCAACCACCTTGAGAAAATCAGAAAGAGCTTCCTTCTAATTGTGTAAAGTATTTTAAAGCTTTATTCGCTCATTAAAGGAGCTTCATCTGTATTTCTGTGCAATTAACTGTAATACTCTTTTTGAGTTATTATTTTTATTTTGGAAAGGTTTCAAAACATGGGAAGGTTGATCCGAACCTTGAATCGGATTGTATTGGATTGGCTTGTACCCGAGAAATAAGTGTCTAGCTTGGGATAGCTAGAGTTAGAGGTTCTGACGAGTGTATTCAGGTGAATACAGTTTAGTGGATTAAATTCTAAGTAGGAGCTTGGGAGTGGATGTAGGTGCAAGGTTGGCACCGAACCACTATAAATCTTTTTGTTTGTGTTGTGCTTAATTGCTCTCCTTTCAAACTTTTCATTTCTTGCATTCTAGCATCCAACTATTATCCTTGCATAAATTACACTCTCTATACTTATCTTGCTCATTGTTAAATAATCTTCATAGTTGTAAGTTAAGTTTAAATTTTTTAGAAATCCAATTCACCCCCCTCTTGGGTTGCATAGTTGGGCAACAAGTGGTATCAAAGTCTGGTGCTCTAGTCCTACTTTGATTTAACCATCAAAGAGCTAAAGATCTATGGAACTCAAGTTGGCACTTCTTTAGCTGAGGGACAGTCCACTAACAACCTCCACTTTTCAATGGATCAAACTATACCTATTGAAAACTCGGATGAAAATCTTCATTCAAGTACTTGACTATGATATGTGGAGTATCATAGTAAACGGACCACACACACCCACTAAAATTATTGATGTATGGAATCAATCAAACCGAAAAAGAATGGGATGAGGTTGATAAGAAAATGACTCAACTAAATGCTAAAGCCATGAATGTCTTGTATTGTGCCCTAGATGCTAATGAATTCATCATATTTCAGCATGCATGTCTGCTAAGAAAATATGGATAGATTAGAAGTAACTCATGAAGGAACTAATCAAGTGAAAGAATCCAAAATTAACATGCTCGTGCATAAATATGAACTTTTTAAAATGGAGCATGATGAATCTATAACTAAAATATTTACTCATTTTATGATATTATAAATGGTTTAAAAAGTCTTGGTAAGTCTTATTCTAAAGTGACCTCGTGAAAAGATTCTTAGGTCCTTACCAAGAACTTGGGAAGCCAAAGTGACCGCTATCCAAGAGCCAAGGATCTGAACATCCTACCTTGGAAGAGCTTCTAGGATCACTGATGACACATGAGCTGAGCATGAAATAACATCAAGAAGAAGAAGTCAAAAAGAAGAGGACAATCGCCCTCAAATCCATGGCTCAACTTGATGAAGAAACTGATGATATGAAAAATGAAGAGCAGGATGAAGAAATGCTCTCATTACTAGAAGGTTTAAGAAATTTTTGAGAAAAAAAAACAAGGAATGAGGAAGAGGCCACCCATAAAAGAAAATATAGCAAAGAAAAGGATAAAGACCAACCCTTATTTGCTACGAATGCAAGAAACCGAGACATTTTAAGTCTGAATGCCCACAACTGAAGAAGGGTCTCAAGAAGTACAAGAAGAAGGCCATGATGGCTACTTGGAGTGGAAGTGATGAGTCAAGCTCCGAAGAAGAAGACTCAAATGAACAAGCCAACTTGTGCCTTATGGCACATGAAAATGAGATAAATTCTAAACTCCTGTTGACTTTACCTTTGAAGAACTTCATGAAGCTTTTTATGATTTAATTGGTGAACTAAAGAAGCTAGGGGTAAAGAACAAAGAGTTAAAATCAAAGAATCAATCTTTACTAAAATAAAATGAGAGCATTTCAAATGAAAAATCTACCCTGTTTCAAAAAATCTGAACTTAAAGAATGAAATTGCCAAGCTAAAACCAATAGTTGAAAAATTTACCTTAAGTTCTAATAAACTTAATATGATTCTTGAAAATCAAAAGGCTGTTTATGATAAGGCTGGTCTTGGTTACAACCCCTTAAAGAAATAAAAGTTTCTAAAAAATATCTATGTAAACTCTTCAAACAACAAGTTCTCAAACATTACTTGCTTCAAATATGGTAAAATAGGTCATAAGTCATACGCTTGTCTCTCTAACAAATTCTTAAATTCTAATGTAAAGAAAATATGGGTTCCAAAAAGAACCATTGTGACTAACCAAAAAAGATCCAAAAAAGCTTGGGTACCTAAAGTAAAAACTTAACTTTTGCTTGCAGGTGTGTCTAGCATCCCAAGGAGCAAACCAAAAATAGTATCTTGATAGCGGATGCTCGAAATACATGACTGGTGATGAATCCCAATTCATCACATTTGATGCTAAAAATGGAGGGATGGTCACCTTTGGAGACAATGGCAAAAGAAAGATCATCGGTATAGATAACATTGGTATCACTCCCTCCAAGTATATTGAAAATATTTTATTTGTAGATGGTTTAAAATATAATTTATTAAGCATCAGTCAATTTTGTGATAAAAGATACAAAGTTATTTTTGAATCTTCTGTTTGCATTGTAACTAGTCCTGTTAATGAAGGTATTAAATTTGTTGGGTATAGACATGGCAATGTTTATATGGTAGATTTGAATGATCTATTCAAAATAAACATGCAATGCCTAGTATCCTTGAATGTCAAAATTAATGAGACTAGTTGGCTTTGGCATCGTAGGCTTGCACATATTAGCATGCATTCACTTTCAAAACTCATTAAGAAAGAATTGGTTATTGGTTTACCCAAATTGAACTTTGAAAAAGATAGAATTTGTGATGCATGCCAACTAGGTAAACAAACAAGAGTTTCATTCAAATCTAAAAATATTGTTTCAACTACTAGGCCATTAGAATTATTGCACATGGATTTATTTGGACCTACTAGAACTACTAGTCAACGAGGAAAATAATATAGTTTTATAATTATTGATGATTTCTCTCATTTTACATGGGTTTTCTTTTTGACACACAAGGATGAAACTTTTCAAGTTTTCTCTAAATTTTATCGAAAAGTCACAAATGAGAAAGATTTTTCAATTCAAAATATTCGAAGTGATCATGGAACCAAATTTGAAAATCAAGATTTTGAAAAGTTTTGTGATGAAAAAGGAATAGGCCACAACTTTTCGGCACCTAGGACACCCCAACAAAATAGAGTAGTAGAAAGGAAAAATAGAACCCTTGAAGAAATATCCTGTACCATGCTATGTAAAAGTAACCTTCCAAGATACTTTTGGGTGGAAGCTATTAACACAGCATGTTACATATTAAATCATACTTTAATTAGACAAATTTTAAAGAAAACTCCCTATGAGCTTTGGAAAGGAAGAAAACCAAACATTGCATATTTTCATGTTTTTGGTTGCCGATGTTTTGTATTAAATAATGGTAAAGAAAGACTAGAAAAATTTGATGCAAAATTCGATGAAGCAATTTTTCTTGGTTACTCCTCTTCTAGTAAAGCCTTTAGAGTTTTCAACAAAAGAACCTTAGTGGTAGAGGAGTCAATACATGTTGTCTTTGATGAAACTAACGATCTTCCTTCAAGGAAGAATGAAGGTTTTGATGATACAGATCCTCTTATAGAAGGAATAAAGGAGATCAATCTGAAAGATTCAATGATTCAAGATGATGAAGAACATAAAGACAAACAAGATGAGGAAGGTGAAGAACGATAAGAATAACCTCAAGGTACAAATAATCTACCCAAAGAATGGAGGTATGATCACAATCACCCCAAGGAACTAATCATTGGTGAT
The DNA here is from genome assembly GCF_000442705.2 of Elaeis guineensis. Classification (NCBI taxonomy): domain Eukaryota; kingdom Viridiplantae; phylum Streptophyta; class Magnoliopsida; order Arecales; family Arecaceae; genus Elaeis; species Elaeis guineensis. The sequence continues at coordinate 80,527,031 of NC_025997.2, forward strand.
CCTACACATGGTGTAAGAACTCGCTCCTCACTTAAAGATGCATTCAATCATTTTGCTTTTGTCTCTCATCTTGAACCTAAAACTATAGATGAAGCTGAAAAAGATTATAATTGGATTAATACAATGTAAGAAGAACTTAATCAATTTGAAAGAAATAATGTATAGACCTTAGTATCAAGACCTAAAAACTATTCAATAATTGGCACAAAATGGGTATATAGGAATAAATTGGATGAACATAGAAATGTAATAAGAAACAAAGTAAGATTGGTTGCAAAAGGTTATAATCAAGAAGAAAAAATTGATTTTGATAAGACTTTTGTACCTGTTGCTAGATTAGAAGCAATTAGACTTCTACTTACATATGCTTGCTTTATAAAATTTAAATTATTCCAAATAGATATCAAAAGTACTTTTTTAAATGGATATATTGCTGAAGAAGTTTATGCAGAACAATCCTCAGATTTTGAAAATCATGCTTTTCCTAATCATGTTTTTAAACTAAATAAAGCTCTATATGGTTTGAAACAAGCACCCAGGGCTTTGTATGAAAGACTAAGCAAATTTCTACTCAATAATGGTTTTTCAAGAGAAAATGTAGACACAATCTTTTTCATTAAAAGAAATCAAGATGATATATTAGTTATACAAATATATGTTGATGATATTATTTTTGGATCTACTAATGAAACTCTTTGTCAAGATTTTGCAAAGCTCATGCAGGGGGATTTCGAGATGAGCATGATGGGAGAACTTACATTCTTCCTCGGACTCCAAATCAAACAATCAAAGGAAGAAATCTCCATCACCCAAAGCAAGTACACAAGAGAATTACTCAAAAAATTTGGAATGGAGAACTTCAAACCGATTGGCACACCCATGAGCCCAACATGTAAGCTTGACAAGGACGAAGAAAGTAAAGGTGTAGACTTAAAATTTTATAGAGGCATGATTGGTTCTCTATTATATTTAACTACTAGTAGACCTGATATTATGTTTAGTATTTGCCTGTGTGCTCGTTTTCAATCAAACCCAAAAGAATCACACTTGAATGTAGTTAAAAGAATCCTTAGATATTTAAATGGTACACAAACTCTAGGATTATGGTATTCTAAGGACTCACTAATTGACTTAATAGGATATTCAGATGTCAATTTTGCTGGATGTAAATTAGATAGAAAAAGTACTAGTGGAACTTGCCAATTTTTTGGAGTTAACCTAATCTCTTGGTTTAGCAAGAAATAAAATTCGGTAGCACTGTCTACGGTCAAGGCCAAATACATTGCAGCCGGAAGTTGTTGTGCTCAAATCTTGTGGATTAAGTAACAACTCGAAGACTTTGGTATCAAACTCAATGAAACTTCCATAAAATGTGATAACACTAGTGCCATAAATCTCACTAAAAATCCAATTCAACATTCTAGGTCAAAATATATTGAAATCAGATATTATTTCATAAGAGAACATGTCCAAAATAAAGATATAATTCTTGACTATGTTTGTACTAAAAAATAATTAGCTGACATCTTTACCAAGGCTTTAAGTGAAGATAGATTTTATGAAATCAAGAATCCTTGATCCATCTGCATAGGTGTCTCTCTGATTCCAGGGTATCATTGCCAAAAATTCTTTTAGCTTAATTCTTATCTTTTCTTTTGAGCTCAAGAGCCCCAAATTATCATTCTCATAATCAATTTTTGGGTAAACATCTTTCTCCTAATGTTTCAAATTTTTTCAAAATTATTTCATCATTTTTCTGAATTTTTCTGTGCCATGAGTCGACCCCCAGGGTCGATCCTAGGGTAAACTTGTAATATTGACTAAATCCTTCAGGTGCTTTCTTTTTGTTGGAAATCCTCCCTTGAGCCGACCCAACTCTCCGTCTTCTTCCTTCCACCAAGCCAAAAGACTTCCTCTCTTCTTCCTCAAACCCAAGTTTTTCTCCAAAACTCTTCTCCCACCATCTCTCACCCTCTAAATCGCCCTCTTGGAACCAAGTTCCTCCCTTTCTCCTTCTTCATTTGGAGCGAGTCGAGCTTACCCTAGACTCTATCTGTCTCCTCCAAATCGGCACATCACTTCTCCAAAATCCTTATTTTTCTACCAAAAAACCTTCATCTCTCCCTCACATTTGCTCTCCTAAGTTCCTTGCTATTTCTGCTTGCGCAAATGGCTCCGAAGATGAAGCTTCCATAGAGGAGGAAATCAGTTTGCGGGTTGGAGGAAAGTGTGCGCCGGAAGAGACAAGCAATCGAGACCACTTCTGCTTCAAACCCTGCTCCTGCATCAGCTCCAGCTACAACCCGATCACCAATCAGCCCTAGTAAGGTTCCCCTCTCCGATAGGAAGGTAGAGCCCAGCAAAAATATTGATTTCAGATTTTTTGAAAAAGAAGGGTTCTCTATCAGATCAAAAATCAAGGACCAAGGTTGGGAATTCTACTGCTCCCTAAAAGAAAATACTTATATAGATCTTGTTAGAGAGTTTTATCTGAATTTGGGATACGGCAATGAAACAGTAAAATCCACAGTAAAGGGTGTAGAAATTAGCCTAGATCCTATGCTTTTGGGAGAAATTCTTCATTTATCTTGTGAGGGATACACAAACATGGAACTCCCAGTTAAAGAGGAAGGAATAAATGTTATTCTAAGGAGAACCTTCACTGGAAGCCTAAACAAATTAGAGGCAAAAATTCTTTCCATTGAGATGAGGCTGTTGCACCACATGGTAACTAAGTTATTTTTCCCTAAAAGTGGTAGACATGATCTCCTCTTTGGTCGGGACATCTGCATTATGTATCATGTTATCACTCAAACCCCCCTAAACCTCCCAGCTTTGATGTTTGAGACTATGAGAGAGACCTTGAATAGGTCTAAGGCACATTTGCCTTTTGGTATGGCTCTCAATTTAGTATTTAGGAGGTTTGGAGTTAGCTTTGAGGGGGAGGCAGTAGCTAGGCTATCTCACTCTGGCACTATCAACCGCCATACTTTGCACCGCATGGGTTTTTCCAAAACTGATGGCGGTTGGACAAAAGGTGTGGAAGAGAGAGCTGAGGACAGAGCAGAAGAGGAAGGACCATCCTCACCCCTCTGTGATCACAGGGCTGTATCTCCAAATATTCAGTTTATTTCTGATCACGAGGCTGGCCCGTCAGAGTCCGCGAGGAGGCATACTTCAGTTCAGCAGTCGGACAGCAGAGCACATCCTTCTGAGATTATATTGGCTGATGATCAGATAGAGATGATATCTCAGCATGTAGCTTCCATACTATCTCGTCAGATGGGCACTTCAGCTTTTGCTCAAGGATCGACATCTCACGATGTATCTGATCAGACACTGATCCCTCACATCTCCACTATTTTCCAGATGATTTTAGATTAGTCAGTACACATTGAGCAGCTTGAGGGTTGTATAGTGAGACTGACTGGCAGAGTATTTGACTTGCATAGGCAAGTGTTAGCTCTAACCCATCCACAACTGCTGAGGACATCACTGAGGTCTCTAACCTATCTGCAGAGGCAGCTAGACTGCGAGGAGTTTTAGAGAGTAGTTTTGACTTTCTGAGGAGAGAGATCAGGAGCTCTAGTGAGCATGCTTTCACTCAGTTCACTACACTACTACAGTCTATTTCGAGAGCTTTGAACCTTCTGGACATCATCAGACTCTCACTTGTAGCTCAGTCCTTTGCTTCTCAGCCTTCAGGATCTTCTCACCCCTCCACTCGTGCTGGCACCTCTACCCGTGGCAGAGGTAGACACGGTCGAGGTCGAGCTTGTGGACATGATCCTTCATCTCCTCACCCCATTTTTGATTCATCAGACTCTGATCCATCTAGTCATGATATCTATTAGATCCAGTGTAGTCTGTCCTTTCTTTAGTTTTTAGGATCTATTTTGTAGGCCATGCAATGTAATGTTGACTGATTGACTCTTGGATAGTTTCTATCCATGTCTTTTGTACTCTAAGTTGACACTTATGTATTGAAACATCTATGTATTCAGTCACTTTTTGAATATATACATATATGTACTTTGACTTTCAATGAATATTTGTGAATGTGAACAAATTGAATTACTTTTAAATCATAAAATACTTGAATAGCAATTTCTTTCTGAACAAATTGATATATCTTTTACGATTGCTATATTGAGGGGGAGTAAAACAATAAGCAATAAAGAAACAAGCAATCAAAGAATGAAGCTAAAGAAATTGATTCCATCAAAAAGAAGGAATAAAGAAAATATGTCCTTTAAAAAGGGAAGTAGAAAATCTTAGTTGATGCTGTCAAAAAGGGGGAGTAGAGAATCAAAATCAAGATTGAGCAATAAAAGCAATAAAGATTGAACATTAAGTAAATTATTAAACAAATAGGTACATGTGTCATATGCCAAAGAATCAAAATCAACTTTTTCTTTCCAGGCAAATGCACTTATAAGTAAATTTCAAATTTGTCTTTAAACTGCTCGTGATGCATCTCGTTCCAATACTTGGCTATAATATTCAAGTAATGCATCTTCATAAATCTGAAATTCATGTTCAATGCCTTATATATACTTTTGCTCAAGTATTTTGTCATCATAAAAAAGGAGGAGATTGTTGCTCCTTGAATTAATTTTGATTATTACAAAGCATTTGAGGGGATTACTAATGATTTTGGCTTGAAAAAAGATTTATTGCATTTCAGAGGCAAAATCATAATTTTATTAAGACCTGATTCAGAAACCTCAAGAGCAAGAACAAAAGACGTGCAATCTATTGAAAGAAATTTCAACATTTTTGAAAGTATATTTTGTAAGAAAATCAGGTTTCTATTTTTGAGTCGACCCCATGAGTCGACTCATGGCTTAAAGGGCTGAACAGCACGCAAAAATTTTGGCTGGCACACTCTGTGAGTCGACCCCATGGGTCGAACCCCCCGGCATGAGTCGACCCTATGAGTCGACCTCTGCTGCTTTGCAGGCCAAAATTACAGAAAGTCATTTTCTACTCTTTTTCACAGAGGTCGACCCCATGAGTCGACCCATGAGCATGAGTCGACCCCTGCGATGGAAAAGTTCCGCAATGGCTAGTTTTTAACCCATTTTAACTGTATTTAATGTCCATTTAATGTGCTCTAATGGCTCTATTTCAGTCCAGATTATTCTCCACCATTATTTGAAGTTATATAAAGGGACTTAAAGGAGGGAATCAAAAGAAAATATAGAGAGAGATTTGAAAAAAAGTCTTCAAGCATTCATTTCAACCCTAAGCAAGAGCCCACCAAAAGAGTTAAAGAAGCTTTTAATTCAAGTTTACCAACTCCTCAAGAGCTCATTCAAGTCTCCAACCACCTTGAGGAAATCAGAAAGAGCTTCCTTCTAATTGTGTAAAGTGTATTTAAAGCTTTATTCGCTCTTTAAAGGAGCATCTGTATTTCTGTGCAATTAACTGTAATACTCTTTGTGAGTTATTATTTTTGTTTTGGAAAGGTTCCAAAATGTGGGAAGGTTGATCCAAACCTTGAATCGGATTGTATTGGGTTGGCTTGTACTTGAAAAATAAGTGTTCTAGCTTGGGATAGCTAGAGACAGAGGTTCCGACGAGTGTATTCAGGTTGAATACAGTTTAGTGGATTGAAATTCCCAAGTAGGAGCTTGGGGAGTAGATGTAGGTGCAAGGTTGGCACCGAACCACTATAAATCTTCTTGTTTGTGTTGTACTTAATTGCTCTACTCCTAAACTTATTTATTCTCTTGCATTCTTGCATCCAACTATTATCCTTGCATAAATTACACTCTCTATACTTATCTTGCTCATTGTTAAATAATCTTCATAGTTGTAACCTAAGTTTAAATTTTTAGAAACCCAATTCCCCCCCCCCTCTTGGGTTGCATAGCTGGGCAACATCCTGCACAATACACAACACCTCCCAATTATCAGGAGATTTGCTCTATCTGTGCTAGCCCAGCCCATCATGTTAGTGAATATCCTACGGCTACACAGTTTTTACTTTTCATTCAACAACAAGTTCAAGCTGCTCAAGGTTACTCCAATCCTGTCAATGACCCATTCTTAAATGCATATAACCAAGATTGGAGGAACCACCTTAATTTTTCTTGGAGACCCCAACAGTCTCAGGCTCAGACCCAAATTTTTTCTATGCAAAATTTTCAAAATAGACCCCAATACCAAAACTACGCCTATAATAGTGGTCAGCCTAGTTAGCCTACTCAACCATCCTATTACAATCAGCCGTCATACCCACCTCCTCAATAAACCAATCTAGCTGACGATAGATTTAACTAACTCCAATAAATGATTATGATCCAACAGTAATTTCTCATCAGGCTAGAAATACAAATAAGTCAATTAGCTGAATCTTCTATGAGGAGAGAACTAGGTCAATTATCGAGCCAATAAATATCAAATTTTGAAAATAACCTAACCACCCACCAATCACCTGGACCTAGTCAACAATCTAATGTCCCACCTAAGAATCCTCAATTTGAAAATGACAAAGTAATTTCTGAGCTTAAAAGGATAGGATTCTTAAGAACCCATATCAAGTTCAGGTGAGTGAGGCTATTACTGATGCTAGCCAAAATGTGAATTTGAAAGAAGAGGTTAGTACTGAAGCTAACCCAATAGAAGAACTTGAGCTTAGTACTGATGCTTATCTAAGTGAAGAAAAGAAGAGAGTGGATGAATTATCCAAGATATATCCATTAAGATTCTCATTTTCTTCAGCCTTAGAACTCAGTTCTTCCACTTTAGAATTACCATCTCCTTCAGAATTAAAATTATCTTTGATCACACTTGAGAATACATGTTTAAAATCAAAAGATACCCTTCTAATACCCATTACTTCAAACTCAACTCCTAACCTAAAAACTCAATTTATGAGCATTTTAGAAGAAGAAATAGGAGAAATTTTTGATAAACAAGGGTCTATGAATGGGTTTGTGAACTATCTTTCTAAAACTAAGAACGAAGATGTGAACTACTTTTTGAAGATTGATAATAAAATATTAAAATTTATTATAGACCATCTTCCTGAGATTGACAATCTAAAATCATTGAAATTTATCAATCCAATATTTGACACAGGATAGGTGAGAGAATCAGCATGGTCTGGTTGAAGATGGTAAACTTAGCGCTTCCTGGGAGGCAATCTAATTTTTAATTTTTAGTTTTGTACTTTTTACTATCTTTTATATTTTTTTAGGTTAATCAAGTTTTACTTAGTATCTTTTGTAGGGATCTGAAAATAATCTTGTCTAAGTTAGGGGAGAATCAATTTTGAAAAGACTTATGGATTAGGTGGTATCTCTCCTTTTCTTTCTTCTTACGTGAACCCTTCATTTTTCTTACTCCATTGAGGACAATGTCGATTAAGTTGGGGGAGAGACTAAAATTTTTTTTAAGTCCTCAAGTAAGCTAGTATTTAGCATTTAAGTACCTGATTATACTTAAGAATCGAGTTAAACCAAATATTTTTAAAAGAAAATTGATGCACAAATAAGAGAGTTTGTGAGATATTGAGGGATCAAGTATTAAGAAAACTCAATAAAGAGTTAAGTTTAAAACTTAAACAGTTTTTTTTTAGCATTTCTAAATTTTTCTATTAGTATCAAAGAAGAGTTAACTTTTTATGGGCTTGTGTAAGGTAACTATATATTTCTTCATATATATATAAAAAATAGAGTTTTCAAGTACTTCATGCTGAGTAACCGGGCCTCTTTGTCTAAGCAAGCATTGAGTTTTGCATCAAAAGGTATGAAGGACAAAGAAGCTTTGTTGTAAAGTTAGTTTTAACTCATAGTCTGTTTGATTCGAGCAAGTAGGTCTGAGGGGTATTCTATACCTAGTGTCCTAAAGCCATTTGGTTTGGGAGTCATTGGCTGAAAACTCGCTACATGGGTCAAACAGAAAGCTTAAGGGGTTTAGACACTCAATAACAGTACAATGTTAAAAAAAAAGAGAAAAAAAAAATCAATCAATAAATGAAGGACGGAAGTAACAATATACTTGTCCATATGAAGGATAGTAATTTAGAAGATAAAGGTAGGGATAATTTAGAAAAGTTCAGAAAAGATTTAATATTCTTAGTTTAACTCTTATATTGATTAGTATTAATACTCCAATGACATACCTCACTCACGCTCTACTGAATATCAATGATCTTTTAAAAATTATTTGATAAAATTTAAAATTTTAAGTTAAATGGTACTTAATTCTAAATTCTTTCTTTACTCGAGGATGAGTAAAGTTCAAGTTGGAAGGTGTGATAAATGGTATATTTCTATATTTATTGAAGGTATTTTTGATAATTTATAGTGCTAACATCTTCTTAAAAATCTAATTTCATAAATAAATTATTTTTTTAAAAAAATAAATAATTTTAGAAAAAATATAAAATTAGAGAATATTTATGAAAAATATATGTTAATTCAATTAAGCAATTTAAGTACCAAAATGTTGAAAAAATTTTAAGAATTTAATGCATATTTTTTTTAATTTTTCAGATGAAAATTAGAGCAAAAATAAGCCAAAATACCCTTAAAAAAGCTTAAAAATAGCCTCCGATGCATGGTGGACTGGTCACCAATCCATAGAGCCAGGGCGCAGTCCACGGGAATAGTTTCACGGTCCACAAGCATGGCTCATAGCGAGAGAAGGATTCTGGATGCGATCTAATGGCTGACATTCATCCCAACCCAGATCCGACGGTCAGCATCCATTGTCGATTTATAAGAGGGGTTTTTGCATGATCTAATGGCCGAAAATATATCCATCATCAGATCCGACGGTCCAAACTCATTGCTGACTTTGAATAGGACTCTTTTGCACGATCCGACGGTCTAGAACTTCATCAGAGTCTAGATCGGATGGCTGACATTTGATCCGACTTTGATTCAAATTAAAACATTGATTTTTCAAGCAGATCTGGATGGTTCAAGTTTGATCCGACGGCCAGGAATATTCCTAGGAGATTAATACAATTTCTAAAGGTTTTAGGACTCCTTTTGCTACCAAAAAATTATGAAAAGTTCATCTATAAATAGGGGGTCTGAGAATAAGCCTGGAGAGCAAAAAAAATTAGTAGAAAGTGAGAAAAAAAATAGAAAAAAAATAAAATAGCTTTAGAAAACCAAGAAAAAGGAGGAAAGTCGGTTCACTCTACAGAGTACGATGGAAGGCGGAGAGGTCATCAACCATCTTCCCGACGAGGCTGGGCTGATCAACTTCAGATTCTTATTATAATTTATTTTTATTTTTAAATTTTCTATACTTGAATTTTAATTTTAGTTAATAAAAAATTTATTTTTCTACACTTTAAATTTTTATTTTTTATTTTTTTGCAAGTAGCTGCTAGGATCTAATTAGTAGATCTTAGTATCAATTTATTTTTATACTCTTTAAATTTTTATTATTTATTTTATTGTAAGTAGATGCTAGGATCTAGTTAGTAGATCTTAGTACCTGATTTATTTTTCACACTTTTAATTTTTATTTTCTGACTTAAATTGCTTTCTTCAAAATTTTACTTTTTTTTTACAAAATCAAAGATTTCAAATCAAAATTTTGCCTTCTCTGTGGATTCGATCCGACTCACTACTTTCTACATATTTTTAATTTTTATTGAAGTCAGAATTAGATTGATAATCATGATATCCTAACAACAACATCACGATCATATCAGACCTCGCCCTCACCTCACTACTGATGGAGACTGGCCTGAAACAACAACAAATAAATCATTAGTATGATTAATATCCAAATAAAAAAAATCAAATTTTATCATATAAAAAGTATAATAATATCACTCAGATCTACCTCACTCGAATCCATCTCACTGGGACCTGCCAGTGCAGGACCCTCTGGCGACAGAGCTAGTGCAGCAGTGAAAATCGATGAAGGCGCCTTTACCTTCAGGGTAGACAGCGAATGTGAACGTCGTCGTTTATCTCTTAGTGCTATACCTACAATTCTTGACATATAAATGAATATAATATTGAATAATAATAAAAAAATAAATTACATTCTAATTTATCAAAAAAGAGTAACTCTGCATTGAAATTTTTTCATCAAAAATTTTAGTAGAGTTTTCTCTAAAATAAAAATATTTTTTATATTTATTTATATAAGTAAAAATATATAACATAGTATATAAAATAATTAAATTATAATAAATAACAGCAATGTGCATTATGCTAGTGGATCAAAAAAAATTATAAATTTTAGTAGTAATACTAAAAAATTTATACAATAAATATAAAATAAACTATAAACAGTTGAGCATGCAAAATAATATTAACGCAAAATAATAACATGAAATCTAATCTCGAGGATCTGATGGTTTTTTATTTTTTTTTAAAATATTTTTTACCTAAAAATAATAAAAGATTTTTTATTTTTTTAAATATTTTTTTATCTAAAAATATTTTTTTAAAATATTTTTCTCCTAAATGAGCTTCAGACTCGACCTCCCATGACCTCCGCTCTCACGGCAACGATGCCGTCACACACCTTGCATTGCCCAGACTTGGCCCCTGCGACCCCCACTCCCATAGCACCATCGCTGTCACCCACCCCTCGCGAGCCACCCCCGTGGCGCCGCTGCCCTCTCCAACCCCCTGCGGTGCTGCTGCCCTCTCCAAATTCGGATCCTGATCAGATCCCGATCTGGATCCCAATCCAAATCAAAATCTCGATTCGGATCTCGATCTCGATCTAATTCAAATCATGATCTAAATTTAATTTTTATTAATCAAATAATAAAATATTTGATTAATATTTTATTTTTTTATTTTTTTTATTTTTTTCTTTTTTCTTTTTTTTTTCTCCTCCTCATTTCTCTCTTTCCTTTCTTCCTCCCCACCATCACCACTATAACAAAACTTATTTTTAGTGGCAATTAAGTAGAGGCAAAAGCCTAATTGCTATGAGTGTAATTTAAGATAATAAAATTTAGTGGCAAATTAAAATAATTACCATTAATATCTATTTTTTAGCGACAAACATATAAATTGGCATTATAAAATATATTTATGCCAGCATTTATTAGCAATTGCCATTATAAATCATATTAATATTGGCATTTATTAATAATTATCATTCTAAAATATATTTTTATCTATATTTATCAATAATTATTATTATAAAATATATTTTTATTGATATTTATTAATAATTATTATAATTTATTTATTATTTATTTATTATTATTTTTTCATGTGTATGGGCACCCTACTATGCTCCCATTGTTAGATGTGTGCCCTAGATACCAGATTGGCTGACACATTTCTGTACAAATCTAAGGGCAAATTTATAATTTTGACTATAAATCAATAAATGGGTTATTCTTCTATCACATTGTGTACATTGTGTCTGTGATACATCCTTTGAGTTAGTAGGAATGTCAATTCATATTTTTAAGAGTTAAAAATTTAATGCATGAATTTACATAACTAACTCATAAACAGCTCCTGACCATAGGATCATCACGAGGATGGTGATCGATCCAAAAGGTTGGTGTATGATCACTTTCTTAGGGTAGATGTGTCTTGAGTCTACGGTGTGGAGACATCGGAGCAAAACTACAGGTATTCATTGAGAACGAGAGTACTGAGCATGACCATCTCGAGCAGTCATAAGGAAGTCTACCTTCTCATCGATGACTAGCTCGATGCTGCAGTTGTGTGTCTAGTTCTTTGACCTGAGGTGCATCGACAGTTCACCTTGAGGTGTTATAGTTTGACTACACCATAACTCGATCTCCTAGCCATTCGAAACTCTGAGGTGTATGTTGGCTGTAGCATATTCATTGTAGGAACTAGGTCGCACCAAGATGGGATCTATCAACCTCGGTAGATGAGAGGAGTAGTCCTATGATGATCGAAAGATCGAGTCCTTAAGCCCATGGCCATGGCAGAGTGAAATTATGAAAAAAGAGTTTTTCATTGGGGTTTCACATTGGACTCGGATCGATCGATTAATTCATATGACTGATGTTAGGTTTGATGAGTTCACCTTAACCCTAATTCAGTCGGGACTCATGATAGAGGAACTCAATCATACAGGTAGTTGCACCGAGAGGTTCATCTTCAGTTCTGATGGGTTGCCACCACATACTGCTAGGTATCACTGGTGGATTTTGAAAGCAATTTGAATGATATTGATGATCGATCATTCTAATTGTCTGAATTAGAAGAGTTCTGGTCCATCGAAAGGAGTTTCGATGATGTCGATGATGAGATCACAACATATCTCATTACCATATGAAATTGAACCTAACTGGGTTACACAAACAAGGATTAGGGTCTGGATGTCATCAATTGGGCTAACCCAATTGATTTGGATAAGATCCAATTAGGTTCAAGGAAATCATGCTAGCACACGATTGAGCCTAACTTTCTTCTCGTGTAATCTTTTTCTATCTCTACTGAGCCAAATGTGATTTGACTCATCCAGAGAATATTGAAAAGATTTTTTTTAGTTTAAATGAAGCTTGTCCATCTCAGAAAAAGCTTTTCTTAATTCATGAGATGAATTTAAGACAACACCTTCTAATTTCTGACACCTGCCAATTTCATTTTAGGATATCTGTCAAATGTTGACATATGGGTCTTAAACTGAAGAGAGCTCATTGGAGGATTTTTATGGAGTGTCCACATGCCTAAACCACATCAAATTGGGCACCATAATCAAATTATGGTGTGAGCCCAATTTGATTAAGTGGGTGCCCCAAGTGGATAAGGATTGGAGAAACTTGATGAGATTGGACTCCTTGGCGCCAACTCTCTTTGTGCTTATCCAATATTGGCGTCAACTTTTGGAGATAAGGTGGGGTTCTTATCTAATGTGATCAAATGACATCATTCCATCAATCAAAAATTTTTTAGATTAAATAAAATTTTTTGATTGGTCAAATGATGTGGCACTGCGCAGCATACAGGGTCTATAAAATCTCTGTCTGCGCCAAGGGTTTATGAGTTTTTGCTCAATACCCAGCCAAAACAAAAATCCTCTCCTCTTCTCTATATCCTCCCTACTCTCCTCTCTCCCCTCTTCATGTCCAAGGAGTTGGACGTCCATCTGGCAAAGGTCCAAGGCGTCGTGATGCCTGGAACAGGAAGGCTGTAGGACATCTTCGACAGGCTACTGCTCCAACTTCAGAAGGAGTTCTGAAGCACTTTCAAATCAGATAGAGATCTAATTTTTGGAGCATAGATTCATAAGAGAAGACATTCTAGGTCTTACTTGAGTGGATACTGATAGAGGTCAGGCACTTGCGTGGCTACATCAGAACCTCGGGCTGTGCTGAGATCATCTACAGGGTAATCAGATTACCTTTGAGGTATGTCAATACTTCTCATATTTTTAGATTTAATTTTAGATTTTAAATATTAGATAATAAAATTAGATCTAACAGATATTAGATCTGAAATAGTATAGGATAAAATTTTTAAATTATTACACCCCAGATTTGATGAAATCTGGAAGATCCTACAAAGAAAAAAGGTGGTTTTTCCTTCAACTGATATCAGAGCTAGATTTTTGGCTCTATTTTAGATCTAATTTAGATCTAATTTTTTATATTTATTTATCTAATATTTAAAATATTTTAGATATCACATCAGATATGATAAGATCTAAAATTAAAATATTTAAAATTAAATCTAAGAAGATCTAACATGCATGAAATCCATGACTAGACTAAGATTAGTTGAATCTATGAACAGTCTTAAGTTTTATATTTTAATGAGATTAAAATATAAATTAAATCTAATTTATTTTTTATTTTTCTAATGTTATAAGTGTTATAATCAGATAAAAAAATAAAAAATAAAAAATTTAATTTTTTCATAAAATTGATATGTTGCATGCCTAGACTAGTTGTAGAATTGTTCCAGTAACTTGTCTAGAATAGATTTAATTTTGTATAGTTTAATTTATGCATAAGATGTAGTGTACCTTGGCTGAGTTAATGAACATGCTGGTTACGACTGAGCTTTCCATGAAGGGTTCAAAAGGCTCAGTTCTTACTGTGGAGCAGACTTCTTCCAAAAGAAAATCTTTTGGAAAGAAAAAGAAGTCTGCAAAGAAGCAGAAGGTGGATGGCAAGAAGAAGAAGACAGAACCGAAGAAGAAGGCTGCTGATAAGGGAAAATGTTTTCACTACCAATCAGATGGCCATTAGAAGCGAAACTGTCCTCAGTACCTGGCCACCATAAAGAACAAGAAGGATGGTCCTTCTGGAGGTATGCTCATTTTAGAATCTAACCTTATGGTTTCTTCTGCATCCAGTTGGGTGCATGATTCTAGTTCTAGTGCTCATTTGTGCACTTCTATGCAGGATCTTGAGGAGAGCAGGAGGCTGAGGGATGGGAAGATAATCCTACGTATCGGGAACGGAGCAAGAGTTGTTGCTGTGGCTGTGGGAACCTACCCTCTGCGATTACCGTTAGGATTAGATTTAGTTTTAAGAGACTATTATTATGTGCCTGCAGCAAGTAAAAATTTGATTTCTGTTTCATGTTTAGCACAAGAAGGCTATGTGATTAATTTTCATAAGGACCATTATAATATTTTTTATGAAAATAATAAAGTTGCAAATAGTTTTATCATTAACGGTCTCTATCAGTTATATGTTGATGTATCTGTATTTAATATCGAGAAAAATGTGAATACCATAAGAATTAAAAGGCCTAGAGATAGTCTAAATAATAGGTATCTGTGGCACCTAAGGCTAGGTCATATAGCGAAAGATAGGATTAACAAATTAGAGAAATTCAGGCTATTGAGTCCATTGACTTTTGAGTCATATCCAGTTTGTGAATCATGCCTTCAAGGCAAAATGACCAAGCTTCCTTTTGTGGGACATGGGGAAAGGGCCACAGACCTACTTGCCCTAGTACATACGGATGTGTGTGGCCCATTTGATGTGCCGGCTAGAGGCAACTACGTCTACTTTATTACCTTTACCGATGATATATCTAGGTACGGGTATGTGTTTCTAATGAAACACAAGTTTGAAGCTTTTGAAAGGTTCAAAAAATTCAGACATGAGGTAGAAAAACAAACAGGAAAGCCCATTAAGGTTCTTCGATCAGATTGAAGAGGTGAATACCTTAATCGGGAGTTCCTAGACTATCTTAAGGATAATGGTATAGTCTCTCAATGGACTCCACCTGGAACGTCTCAACTCAATGGAGTTTCAGAATGAAGAAATCGGACCCTATTAGATATGGTCCGTTCCATGATGAGCTTCATGGACCTCCCTGAATTTTTTTGGAGACATTGTCTCATGACAGCAATTTATGTATTGAATAGGGTTCCCTCTAAAACCATTCCTACCACACTGTATGAGATATGGCATGGTAAGAAGCCAAGTCTGAATCATCTCAGAATTTGAGATTGTCCGGCTCATGTCAACAGACAGCAGACAGACAAGTTAGAGTTTAGGTCTTTTAGAGCTCGATTCATAGGATATCTTAAAGAGTCATTAGGATACTATTTTTACATTTCAAAAGATCACAATGTGATTGTGAGTCGAAATACTACTTTTTTTGAAAAATAGTTTATTCAAGATGGTGGCATCAGAAGAATAATTAAGCTCAAGGAGAATGTCTCCCAAGAGCAATGAGCTAAAGAATCTGAGGAACCCAATCAATTAGAACCAGTCTTAACACAACCTCTTCCACCTCGTAGATCGACTAGGATTTTTTATCCTCCTGAAAGGTACTTAGGTACCATACAAGAGGATGTAGAGGAAATGTTCCTCACGAAAAATAGGATTCATGGTGATGATCCCAAGACCTATGACGAGGCGATATCAGATATCAACTCTAAGAAATGGTTAAAGGCAATGAGATCAAAAATTGACTCGATGCACTCAAATCAAATCTGGACCTTGGTAGATCCACTTGAAGGTATTGTATCTATTGGGTGTAAATGGATCTTCAAGAGAAAGATAGGTGTAGATGGAAATGTGGAGATATTCAAGGCTAGGCTTGTAGCGAAAGGTTATAGTCAGCGCGAAGGCATTGACTATCAGGATACCTTCTCGCCCGTAGCCATGCTAAAATCCATCCGCACATTGCTTGCTGTTGCAGCATATTTCGATTATGAAATATGGTGGATGGATGTGAAAATGGTGTTCTTAAATGGACATCTTAAGGAAGATATCTATATGGAACAGCCACTTGGTTTCATATCCAGTGATGATGATCACAAGGTCTGCAAGCTGTAAAGGTCCATTTATGGACTTAAGCAAGCATCTCAGAGTTGGAATACTCCTTTCAATGATGTGATCAAAATATTTGGTTTCATCAAGAATGAGGAAGAACCATTGTATTCAAAAATGTCAGTGGGAGCGCAGTTGTCTTCCTTGTATTGTACGTAGATGACATCCTCCTAATTGGGAATGACATTCCCATGTTGACCTCAGTCAAAGTATGGTTGTCTGAGGAGTTCTCTATGAAAGATTTAGGAGAGGCATCCTTTATACTGGGTATTAAGGTCTATAAAGATAGACCAAATAGGATGCTCGGACTTTCACGGAAGATGTACATAGAGGAGGTGCTAAAAAGGTTTAGCATGGAAAACTCCAAAAGAGGTTTAGTTCCTTTTAGACATGGCATTCATCTCTCCAAGAAGATGTGCCCTAGCACACCTAAAGAGATTGAATGCATGAGCAAAATCCCTTATGCTTCGGCAATAGGGAGCCTCATGTATGCCATGCTATGTACACGACCTGATATAGTCCATGCTGTGAATGTCACAAGCAGATATCAGTCGAATCCAGGCGAAGAGCACTGGACTTCTGTGAAATATATCCTTAAGTACTTGAGAAGGACTAAGGATATGTTTCTAGTATTTGGGAATGGAAAAATTCAGATTCAAAGATATACAGACTCAGACTTTATGTCTAATATAGATGATCGAAAGTCGACATCCGAAAGTCTGTTCATTTACAATGGTGGTGCAGTCAGCTGGAAGAGTTTCATGCAGACGGTGATTGCTGATTCCACCATGGAGGCAGAGTACATTGCTGCATCGAAAGCTACGAAGGAGGCATTCTGGTACAAGAAGTTTGCCGCAGAGCTTGGAGTAATGTCATCAGATGCCATACCTCTTTACTGCGACAATAATGGCACCATAGCCCTAGCTAAGGAGCCAAGGTCTCACCAGAAGTCCAAGCACATCGAGCGGTGATTCCATCTGATCCGTGATTATCTCGAAAAGGGTTATGTCGAGGTCAAGAGAGTCGACTCCACAGACAATGTGGTAGACCACTAACAAAGCCATTAGGCTAGCAAAAGATTGAAGCCCACCTTGAGAAGATGGGACTTAGATATGTAGCCAATTGGTATTAGGTCAAGTGAGAGTTTGTTAGATGTATACCCTAGATGCCAGATTGGCTGACACATTCCTGTACAAATCTAAGGGCAAATTTATAATTTTGACTATAAATCAATAAATGGGTTATTCTTCTATCACATTGTGTACATTGTGTCTGTGATACATCTTTTGAGTTAGTAGGAATGTCAATTCATATTTTCAAGAGTTGAAAATTTAAGGTATGAATTTACATAACTAACTCATAAACAGCTCCTGACCATAGGATCATCACGAGGATGGTGATCGATCTGGAAGGTTGGTGTACGATCGCTTCCTTAGGATAGATGTGTCTTGAGTCTACGATGTGGAGACACTGGAGTGAGAGTACAGATATTTATTGAGAACGAGAGTACTGAGAGTGACCATCTCGAGCAGTCATAAGAAAGTTTACCTTCTCATCGATGACTAGCTCGATGCTGGAGTTGTGTGTCTAGTTCTTTGACCTGAGGTACATCGATAGTTCACCTTGAGTGTGTTATAGTTTGACTACACCATAACTCGATCTCCTAGCCTTTCAAAACCCTGAGGTGTATGTTGGCTGTAGCATATTCATTGTAAAAACTAGGTCGCACCAAGATGGGATCTATCAACCTCGGTAGATGAGAGGAGTAGCCCTATGATGATCGAAAGATCGAGTCCTTAAGCCCATGGCCATAGCAGAGTGAAATAATGAAAAAAGAGTTTTTCATTGGGGTTTCACATCGGACTCGGATCGATCGATTAATTTATATGACTGATGTTGGGTTTGACGAGTTCACCTTAACCCTAATTCAGTCGGGACTCATGATAGAGGAACTCAATCATACATGTAGCTGCACTGAGAGGTTCATCTTCAGTTCTGATGGGTTGCCACCACATACTGCTAGGTGTCACTAGTGAATTTTGAGAGCAATTAGAATGATATTGATGATCGATCATTCTAATTATCTGAATCAGAAGAGTTCTGGTCCATCGAAAGGAGTTTCGATGATATCGATGATGAGATCATGACATGTCTTATTACCATACAGAATTGAACCTAACTGGATCACACAAACAAGGGTTAGGGTCTGGATGTCATCAATTGGACTAACCCAATTGATTTGGATAAGATCCAATTAGGTTCAAGAAAATCGTGCTAGCACACGATTGAGCCTAACTTTTTTCTCGTATAATCTTTTTCTATCTCTACTGAGTCAAATATGATTTGACTCATCCAGAGAATCTTGAAAAGGTTTTTCTCAATCTAAATGAAGCTTATCCAGCTCAGAAAAGATTTGTCTTAATTCATGAGATGAATTTAAGACAACACCTGCTAATTCCTGACACCTGCCAATTTCATTTTAGGACATCTGTCAAATGTTGACATATGAGTCTTAAATTGAAGAGAGCTCATTGGAGGATTTTTGTGGAGTGTCCACATGCCTAAACCACATCAAATTGGGTGCCATAATCAGATTATGGTGTGAGCCCAATTGGATTAAGTGGGCACCCCAAGTGGATAAGGATTGGAGAGACTTGATGAGATTGGACTCCTTGGCGCCAACTCTCTTTGTGCTTATCCAATGTTGGTGCCAACTTTTGAAGATAAGGTGGGGTTCTTATTTGATGTGATCAGATGACATCACTCTATCAATCAAAATTTTTCTAGATTAAATAAAATTTTTTGATTGGTCGAATGATGTGGCACTGCGCAGCATACAGGGTCTATAAAATCCTTGTCTGCGCCTAGGGTTTATGAGTTTTTGCTCAATACCCAGCGAAAATGAGAATTCTCTCCTCTTCTCCATATCCTCCCTGGTCTCCTCTCTCCCCTCTTTACGTCCAAGGAGTTGGACGTCCATCTGGCAAAGGTCCAAGGCATGGTGACGCCTAGAACAGGAAGGCTGCAAGACATCTTCGACAAGCTACTGCTCCAACTTTAGAAGGAGTTCTGAAGCACTTCTAAATCAGATAGAGATCTAATTTTTGGAGCATAGATTTATGAGGAGAAGATATTCTAGGTCCTATTTGAGTGGATACCGATAGAGGCTAGGCGCTTGTGTGGCTACATCAAAACCTCATGCTGTCCTGAGATCATCTACAAGGTAATCAGATTACCCTTGAGGTATGTCAATAATTCTCATACTTTTAGATTTAATTTTAGATTTTAAATATCAAATAATAAAATTAGATCTAACAGCTATTAGATCTGAAATAGCATAGGATAAAATTTTTAAATTATTCCGCCCCAGATTTGATGAAATCTGGAAGATCCTACAAAGAAAAAATACGGTTTTTCCTTCACCCCTCTGGGCCAATTCCATGTGTATTCTACTCTTGTTTCACGCATGAAGAAAATGTTTCCTCTCTTTCCCGTGCACTAGCTTAACCCTGCATAAGATTTCCCATGGACTCCAAGCCTCCTCCCAATTAGAATTTTTCTTTCCCCTAGCACCCACAAGGATAGGAAAGAAATCAGAGTAAAATCGAAAGGGAGACAAGGGGAGAGAGAGAGACCAGCATCTCTCCTCCGATCAATCTCCCATCAGAAGGGTAGAGAGAGATCAGCGTCGCTCCTTCCGTCGATCTTCCATCGAAAGCAAGATAAAGAGAGATACAGAGAGACTAGCATCGCTCATCCCATCGATCCCCCACCTCACAAAACCCGAATCCTCTTCGATTGATCCCTCCAGTCTTCTCCACGTAGTCAGGATTCCAATCGATTTCTTCTTCCCTAGGTTAGTCTTCCAATCATCGTTCTCTAGGTTGCTCTTTTTTGTGATGGATGCCTTATTCTGGAGAGAAGTTCATTCAAAAATATAAAGTTTTGGTGTCCTATTTTGTCTGATTTATCTTAGATTTGTTGTTGCTTAGGGAATTTTACAGCATATTTCGATCGTTATCTTGTTGTGGAAATGATTTTCTGATCCAAAATCCTATCTTTTTGGTTGTAAATTGTATTGAAGATCAGAATTTTGGATCGCTATTTGGGATGAGTTCTCCCACTCGGAGGTGTGTGCACGATCGTAGCTCATCGAGTGGAACACCGATGCGCTCACCTACGTGCACGCATAGCACTCGCCCACCGATGATGATGTCCTGGCCTTGTCATCGTCGTCGTCGCCAACATCGACATCGAGGTGGAACCTCCATCATCGAGGGAGCCAGGTCCACCAAAAAATGTAGAGAATGAAATATGGGTAGATGGAGTTTGATGGCTTACCAGCGAGTGGAATGTTGGGAGGGGTGGTAGCAATGGTGAGTGGAGCTGTCATCGGCTAGAGGATTGCCGGATCTAGTGCTTATTTCATGTTACTCTCTTTCCCACACAATCATTTGAGTAGAAATTAGTGGTTAGAATCATCCTAACCAAAAATTTCTGTGCATGTGGATAATGAGGGTAGAAGTCGGCATCAAATCAGATTGGATGAGCAACTTATTTTCTATTTATACTTTTAGTTTATATTTAGCATTGGTTTTTTAAAATATAAGATTCTAGACAAATACGCATCTTCATAATGATATGATTATTATATATGCTGATTTCGATCCTTTAGATTATATTTGAATATTTTGACTTTTGTAATATATTTTATGTGTAATGTACAAAATAGAAATATATGCTGCATCTCCATTATTTTTTTTTAATTGTAGGACAGCTAATTATTATGTATCATCGTAAATGCAAGAGATGGATGGAGTGTAGTAGAGTGAGTAAGGATTACTTGAATGGGGTAGAGAGTTTTCTCAATTCAGCATTCAAATCTGGATCTATTGATGAGAAAATCTCTTGTCCATGCAAAAAGTATGTATGTTACTATCATAGAAATCATGCAAAGATTTATGATCACCTTGTAGTCAATGGTATAATGCATGGGTATGATGCTTTGGAGTCTATTATGTATGCAAGCATTTCTTATGGAGTCACTATTAATAGAGAAGAAACATCTAGAGGCAATGATATGGTCAAAATGATACGTGAAGCATTTGAAGTTTATGATGAAGTAAATTTAAATTCAAATACAGAGCCTTTAAGTGAGGCAAATTTAGAAAGATTTGTAGAATCAAAATCCATGGAGCATTCTCTGTCAAATGTTGAAAAATTCAATAAAGTGATGGAAGATGCAGAGAAAGAATTATATCCAAGCTGCAAAGATTTTACAAAATTATCCTTTTTGTTACATTTATATCATGTGAAGTGTTTGTATGGATGGTGCAACTCGAGCTTTGATGTGTTGTTATATGTTCTGAGGTATGCATATCCTAACAGTGAGATACCAAAATCTTTCAATGAAGCAAGAAAGGTTATTGAATCATTGGGGCTTAAGTATGAGAAGATTAATGCTTGTCCCAATGATTGTCTTTTATTTAGAAAGGAATATGCTAATGATGATTCATACTCAAAATGTAGGGCTTCTCGATGGAAAAATAATGAGAATGATAAACTCAATGATGTATCAACTTCAAAGAAACGGAAGAAGAAGAAAGTTTCTATGAAGATTATAAGGTATTTTCCCTTGAAACGAAGACTCCAAAGGTTGTTTATGTCATCTAAAATAGCAGATTTAATGAGATGGCCTACAAGGGACCACAAGAAGGAAAATGATATTTTGAGGCTTCCAGCTGATTTTGAAGCATGAGAAAATTTGGACCAAAGGTATCCAGAATTTGCTAAAGAGTGTCGTAATGTCAGGTTGGGGCTAGCTAGCGATGGTTTTAATCCATTTGGGATAATGCAAAGTGTATACAGCACATGGCCAGTGATTCTAATTCCATATAATTTGCCACTATGGAATTGTACGAAGCAAGAATATTTTATACTATCATTGCTTATACCTGGCCCAAAGTCACTTGGAAATAATATTGATGTGTTCTTACAACCTCTTATAGAAGAGTTGATTGAGTTATGGGAGGTTGGTGTAGAAACATATGATGCTTCAACGAAGATGACATTTCAAATGCATGCAACAATTATGTGGACTATAAATGATTTTCCAAAATATGGGAATCTTTCTGGTTGGTGCACCTATGGTCGATATGCATGTCCATCTTATAATGTGGATACCCATCTTGTAAAATTACCAAGTCTTGCATTTCTTTCCTAATTATTAATTGTCAGTTAAGAAAGAATGATTCTTTAATCAATTGCTTTAACCATTCTCTTCTCAAGGAATTGGAAATTTTGAAGATCTCAAAAAGCTTGACAGAAGTCACAAATTCAGCAAAAAAATCTCAGCATAAGCCTAAGTTTTTGTTGATTAATTTTTTGTTAAAAACCAACTATTTGCTTGATGTCTATTTTTCTCTCTCTATATATATATATATTAAATTTTTGCAACAGCAGCACCTTTCAAAACAGAGATCATCCAAGAGCAACATCGTATTGGAACCAAGGTGCTCTTCTCATTTGGCTCATCAATCAAATAGTTATATGGAGAATGATGAGTCTCACTCGAAACATCGCAATAATAGTGATATTGTTTTTTATGATGATGAATCTCCAAGTGTTGAGATAGAAGAGGAAGGAAAAGAGGAAGAAAATACATTAGGTATAATATAGTATTATATAGTTGTTTATGATGTAGAACAAAGTCTAATGTATGGAGTCTTTAAAATTTATGACACAGATACAAGAAAAATGCCTAAACAAAGGGTTGTACGTGGACCTACTCTATTAGCTAATGTTTGGGACATATCTGAAGGAAACACAATTGTTGTAAAGTTTAATGTTCGTAGGCAACCCATTGATGAAAAAGGGCGAGTGCTAGCTAGTTTTTTAGGTATTGTGGCAAGAGATGCTACACTAACTCTTTTGAATTTTAGTGATTGGAGAACCTTTCCAGAGAAGGAAAAAAGCAAACTTTTGGCATTTGTGAAGGTAAAATGGTTACTCATATTCATTTTTTATTATTAAAATATTTTGAGTTGTATGAAGTCTGTGTTTCATAATTTATTTTTGTTATTTTTATCTCTTTGCATGGTAGACAAAGTTTACTATTGGGTATAAAATACCCCCAGCCGAAGTTTGTAGAAGATCGACCTTTCCAGGACTTTTCCAGCTTCCAACCTTGTGTGGCATCTCTCTGAACCCCCTCGACTGTCCAAACTTCTCCGACAATGAGCTTCTGCATTCATCTACCGGGCCGCTCCAAAGGCTCTCTGGGCCTCACTATCAGCCGACCTTCTACAGTAATCAACTATTCTCTGAATCCCTTCTGGACTTCTTCTGGCCGCAGATGACCCTACTCTGAACTTCTTCCGGACTTCGTCAATATCCGAGCTTCTCCGACAATGAGATTTCTACAGTAACCAGGCTCCATCCAAGTTTCTATAGTGGTCGATCGCCTTTCGGATTCCAACCAAGCTCCTACGAGAGCTGAACTCCCACTGCAGGCGGTCTACTCTGGATATCTACTGTAAGTGAATTCTATTCGAGCCTCTACTGTAAACGAATTTCTTTCAAACTTCTATTATAGGTAGACTTCAGCCGAGCTTCTCCATAGCGGATGGATTCCGGACGAGCTTTTACAACGGGACAGGCTCCACCAGCCAGGACACTACTCCGAGCTTCCACGACAGCTGATCCTCATCTGAGCTTCTGCAATAAGCGGCCTCCTTGCAGCCTTCAGCAAGAACCAGACTCCGTTTGAACTTCCATAGCGGATGGATTTCGGATGAGCTTCTATAACAGACAGACTCCAACAGCTAGATTTCTACAATGGCCGATCGCCTCTGGATCCCCCAGACTCCTCCAGCGGATGAGCCTCCCTAACGCCATCCGAAGTCCACCATCGGCCGACCCTCCGCCAGATTTTTCATGAAATCGGACTTTTTCGACAGATAATCTTCAGACGAGCTTCCCCATCAGGTAAATTTTAGACGGACTTCTCTAGCAATCGGACTTCTACCAGACTTCGCCAACAAAAAATCTTCATCCAAGCCTCTACAGTAGATGGCTCCCACTTGTAGCATCAGCGCCTAAGGCATCCGACAATAATAGACTCGTCAGCAACCTCAGAACCATCTGAGCTTCTCCTAGATCGACGAAATAGAGAGCCATTCCGCTCCATCAGACATCCCAGTCGAGCTCCAGCCGATAGATCCGAACTCTCTGGCAAGCCACGACAAGGGCCACTACCTTACTCCACTCCCTGGCAAGTCACGACAACGGACACCACTCCACTCTCCGTAACAAACTCCACGTGGCCCTGAACGGCCCCTGACACTACTACTCTCCGTAACAAACACCGCGTGGCTCTGAACGGCCCACTACCAGGCAGTTACAGACATCGCTGTCAATCAGTTATGCTCTCCATCTATAAAAAGGGACCCTCAGATACGTTCTTCTCTAAGCTTTAAACTTTATCTCGAAACTCTGCTAAAATTTCCGCTCGAGCACTCCATTTCTGTTGAAGCAGAGTACTTACTTGAGCATCGGAGGGTCTTGCCGGAGCATCCCCAACTCTGATTTAGACTTTCCTTGCAGGTCCCGACGGCGGCCGCGGTCATCCCAGCTCCAGCTTCTCTGACTTCAATGGAATTCTGCACCAACAGAATTGGCGCTAGAGGAAGGGTCCTGTGTCTTCGCAGTACCCTTGTTCTTAAAGAAGTGCTCAATGGGACTGCCTTCGGTCATCTTCTCTGACATCCTCTTCTCCTTCTCTTACTAGATCTCTACCTGATGCCTCTCCGAAAGGCATCCACCAGGCGATCCACGGCCTCCACAGTCAGATCTCAGGCTCTGGCCTCGCCTCCAGTTTTTCAGGCCCCTCCTCCTCCTCCGGCAATGGCAGAAGCATAGAGCAGTTCGACCTACTGGTTCAGCAGGTCAGAGGCCTCACCGAAGTAGTGCAGGCCATGCAGCAGCAGTAGCAATAGCCGCAGGCATCAGTGCGGTTGGAAAGAGCATCGCTGGAGTTCCAAAATCCGACAGTAGGATGGGCCACTTGGACCAGTCACCTTGTCTTCCCCGAAAAGGAGAATCCGAGGGTGGAGAGCCCTCAGTCTGATCACGATTTCACTCCCGGAGGATCCCTACCTCCATTCTGCTAGAAGACCCTCGAGACGCGCAGCCGAGAGGACCTCCTGAATCAAAGGCTCCAGGAGATGAACCGATGGATCGAAGAACTCCGCCACGCTCCCCCTGCTTATGGTGAGGACATCTGTACTGACCCTCCTTTCTCTCAAATGATCATGCAGAAATTGATCCCGCCAAACTTTAAGCTCCCCCAATTCGAAAGCTATGACGGAACCTCGAATCCGGTTGACCACCTGGAGGCCTTTCGGACAATGATGCTGCTCCATGGCGCACCAGATGCCATCCTATGCCGAGCTTTCCCATCCACTCTGAAGGGAGCAGTAAGGAACTAGTACTTGGCACTGAAGCTGGGTACTATCTTCTCCTTTGATCAGATGAGCCACCAGTTTGCTGCTCATTTTGCAAGCAGCCGGCTTCCCTAAAGAGGTTCGGAGTCCCTTATCAACATCAAGCAGAAGGAGGGAGAATCCATCTGAGCTTACGTCAATCATTTTAACGTCGTCGCGTTGGAGGTCCGAAACTTAGACCAATCGTCGCAATGGCCGCCCTGAAGGATGGTCTCCAAAAGAATGATCTTCTATTTTCGCTGGAAAAAAAATATCCCATGGACTTTGCTGATTTGCTGGCTCGGATCGAAGGATATGCCCGAGCAGAAGAAGCCTTCAGGATGAAGGACGAGGAGGCCACGAAGGAGCGGCAGGCGGGAGACTCCAGCAAGCCCACAGTTGAAAAAGAGCCGAGTGAAGCTCGGCCGCATTCTCGAACTCCTCCCGAACACAGGCGTGTCCAGACTCCTCCCTGAGCTCGTAAGCAGAGAAGCCTGGACCACAGAGTTTGGCGGAGCTCTCCCCCGAGAAGATTCCACAGCTACGTCCCTCTCAACACATCGAAAACTCAAGTGCTGATGGAGGTTAGGGAGCAGCTGCCAAGGTCGGAAAGGATGCGCACACACCTCGAAAAGTATAATCTTAACAAGTTCTGCCTCTATCATCGTGACCATGGCCATGACACGGAGGAGTGTATTCAGCTTTGAGACAAGATCGAGGAGCTCATCAGATGAGGTCGGCTCGATAGATTCATTCGATGCCGACCTGAAGGTAGGGAAGATCGGCCTAGGGCCCTACCGCAGCTGGAGCCACCAAAGAGGGAGGAGCAGCCTGAAGATCGGCCTCTGATTGGGATTATCAACTCGATCTCAAGAGGACCCCAACGGGGAGCAGACCTTCCACGGCTATAGGATTTGAAAAATCTACGGATGTATTATCAATAACTTTGCCTTAAATAAAAGTTTCATATTTGCATATTTATTTTTAGCACGGGCTTATAACGACAGGAAGTAACTCCCTCATTCAATCGAAATTAAGCGTGTTAGGAACAGGAGAAAAATCTCATCCTAACATGAACAAAGTCGAAGTCCTGGTTACTTAAAGATCGGATGGGAGGAGAGGCCCTCGCAACGGCCCATATGTGCCCCCACAGTCTTGTTAGGAATAGGAGAAGAACCTCATCCTAACATGAGCAAAGTCGAAGGCCCGGTTACTTAAAAATTGGATGGAGGGAGAGGCCCTCGCAACAGCCCATATGTGCTCCCACAGCCTTATTAGGAACAGGAGGAGAACCTCGTCCTAATATGAGCAAAGTCGAAGGCTCGGTTACTTAAAGATCGGATGGGGGGGAGAGGCCCTCGCAACAGCCCATATGTGCCCCCACAGCCTTGTTAGGAACAGGAAGAGAATCTCATCCTAACATGAGCAAAGTCGAAGGTCCGATTACTTAAAGATCGGATGGGAGGAGAGGCCCTCGCAACGGCCCATATGTGCCCCCACAGCCTTGTTAAGAACAGGAGGAGAACCTTGTCCTAACATGAGCAAAGTCGAAGGCCTAGTTACTTAAAGATCGAATGGAGAGAGAGGCCCTCGCAACGGCCCATATGTGCCCCCACAGCCTTATTAGGAACAGGAGGAGAACCTCGTCCTAACATGAG
The DNA here is from genome assembly GCF_000442705.2 of Elaeis guineensis. Classification (NCBI taxonomy): domain Eukaryota; kingdom Viridiplantae; phylum Streptophyta; class Magnoliopsida; order Arecales; family Arecaceae; genus Elaeis; species Elaeis guineensis. Next base: position 80,554,402 of record NC_025997.2, read on the forward strand.
CAAAGTCGAAGGCCCGATTACTTAAAGATCAGATGGGGGGAGAGGCCCTCGCAACGGTCCATATGTGCCCCCACAGCCTTGTTAGGAATAGGAGGAGAACCTCGTCCTAACACGAGCAAAGTTGAAAGCTCGGTTACTTAAAGATCGGATGGGGGGAGAGGCCCTTGCAGCGGCCCTTACGTGCCCCTACGGTCCTGTTAGGAATAGAAGGAGAACCTCATCCTAACATGAGCTGAAATTGACTGTCGAAAATAAGAGGAGAACCTCATCCTGACACAAACAAAGACCCAATCGATCAAGATCGGATGGGGAGGAAAGCCTCCTCAACGGCTCCTCTACGCTCTCATGACCCCATTAAGAGCAGAGGGAAAACCCTCACTCGAACACAAAAAAAAAGGGGGGAGATGAAAAGGGAAAGCGATGAACTACACCAGTGACAAATGAAAAACAAACTACATCAAAGACACAAGGGACCTCATCTCAACGAGGAAGGATACTCCTATCAAAAATCCTTAGTCGCTAAGAGGGAACTCGACACAGGCCGAGAAAAAATTGACTTCCTCAAAAGTAATAAGAAGTTCGGGTCCTCAAGCTCGAGCACCAGGCGGAAGCGTCGAACTCAAATGGCCTCGAAAAGACCTACGATCATGAACAAAAAAGGCAAATCAACATGATGACGATCGGGAACCTTCAAACAACGTCGGCATCGAACAAGACAACAGATAAAAGAAATTCGATAAACAATGACTCAAAGCAAGAATAGACGAGGAATTACAAACAAGCTGACGCCAAACAAGACGAAAGACAAAAGAAGTTCAGTAAACAACCACTTAATACAAGAGTGGACAAGGTAATGGAAATTTTCTTTTTCATTTCATTAATGAAGTGTACATTACAAAGCCTTGAAGGCCAAAAAAGAGAAATGACAAGAAAAGAAAAAGAATACATGGAAGGATAAAAGAAAAAAAGAAAAAAAAGGGGGAGCTCTAAGGAAGCCCAGCTTCTTCTAACTTCGAGCTCTCGGTTTCGGTCCCTATTAGGGATTGCTTTAAGTTTTCGACTTATTCCTCTAGTTCCATCTTTCTCAGCAGCATATCCTGGTACATCTGATGGAACCACCAGCTCTCACCCTCCGACTCTCGAAGCCTCTTCCTCAGGACCTCAGACTCCGCATTGGCATCTTTGACCGCCTGCTACTCGTGGACCAGCTGAATCTTCAGCCGCTGCAGTTCGGCCTCCTCCCACCCAAGGGCCACAGACAGTTCTGCCATGGTCCCGCTCAAGGAGCGAAGCTCGTCGGAGCCTTGTGCGGAGGTAGGCTAGACTCTCTCAGACAACTGCCTCTAAAGGTGGACAACTTCATCGGTTGCCATCTCGAGCCTCCTTCGGTAGTCCTCTACTTGTCAGCTCCAGCCGACTCGGTAGGCGTTGTAGTTTGCCTCGATGTCTTGCAGCTGCTTTTGAAGGTTGAAGAACTTCTTCGACCAGTCTCGATCGCTGTCGGCCTAGATTGTGAGCCAGGATGAGCTCCCTTCCAGCTGGCCAATCTTCTCCTACATGGCCGCCAGCTCAACTTCAAGGGAGCTGATCTTGGAAGCCTGAGTCCAAGATTGGTCGCTGGCACATTTTCGAAGTTCCTCAAGCTCCGTCATGAAGTCGGCCTTCCTCCGGGTGTATTCCATGAAACCTTTCTTGTGGAGGTCCCGAAAGTGAGTAGCCTCCGCAATGGCCTTTGAATGGCTCTCCCTTAGTCGGTGAAGTTCGTCTTCCAGCTTCTTAAATTTCCTTGTCAACTGACGAACTTTCCTTCGGAGGTCTCGAATCATCGACTTCAGAGGAATCCCCTCCGACAGGGGAAAGCTTCGACAGGGCACTGTCATTGGAAGACAAGAGCGCCATGACTCAAATTAATGCAAGAAGATAAAAAAGAAGGAAAAGAATACAGAAAAAAAAAAAGGGGACCCTCTGTAAAGAAGAATTTGATTTCATTGATTAAATAATTTTCAAGTACAAGAGAACGAAGAAAAATCACCACAAAGGAAAAATACAAAGCTAGAGATTCCGGACCTCTGGGGCAGAAGTGGAGGGGCTCGGCATCCTCGGAAGATTGACAGTGGCGGTCGCAGCGGTCGATGAGGTCTCGGTTGGAGGAGGACCGGCAGTGGCTTTGGATGGTCCGGCTTCATCGTCGGACATCTCATTTAGGAAGTCGAGGTCCAGTTTGGGAAACCTTCCAGCCACCTTCTCTTGACAGAGTTTGAAACCCTTGATGAAGGTGTCCTGGCCGAACTGGACTTGTAGATCCTCCATCTCGAAGGAGGCTTTGAACTCCTCCACTGCTCGGGCCCCTGCCTCCGAGACCAGAGATGGAATCCATGCTTTTAGCTCAGAAACATGCACCTTCAGCTTGAAAACATATGCCTTCAGTTCGGAGACCTCAGCCTCAGCCTTCTTTCTCTCCTCCTCCAAGGCGGTCCTCAGATTGGATGAGGTTTGTCCCTCCTTTTCCAGCACCTCCTGGAGACTTAGGACCTCGACGATCTTCTCCTCGAGGTGGGCAGCCTCAGCCAGGCGACCTTCCTCTGCCCGAGCTGCCTCCCCCTTGGCGATCTTCACTGCCTCGACATTAGCGACAAGCTGGTGTCCAATCTGCAAGAGAGACCGGGGAGTCAATATAAAGGCTAAGGAGTATATTATGTAAAGAAGCAAGAAGGAGAAAAAAATGAATTAACCTACTTCGAGGAAAGATCCCAAAGAGTCCCAGACCCATAGCTCTGGATCCGCAAGGACGATCCTCTGGACTACCTCAGACAGAATGCACCCTTCGACCAGCCTCTTTATTAAATTCCTGTTGTTGAAGGAATTTTCCCCCAGGTCTTCTTCAGAGTCGTCGGCCCCCTCAACGGCCATCTTGTTGCGAGCCAGGGTCTTCTTTCTCCTTCTCCCTTCGGCTCCGGGTGCCCCCTCGGGATGAGCCTCTGGAACGGGATCCTCGGCCAGGGGGTTCCTTGAGGGGACTCGGGGGACTTCGGGTTCGACATCAGAAGGGACGTCGATGGCCACGGCCACCTACGCAGGTGCGGTCGAGCTTGTCTCTCCCATCCTGGCTCTCTTCGCCGACCCCGAAGTTGAGGTGCCTTTTCTCTTGTGGGTCTTGAGACCCTGAGCTAACCTCCGAGCCATGCCTACATCCATATCTGCAATAAACGAAGACCTACATGGCTCAGAGACAGAATAAGAAAAAGGGGAAGTAGCAAAAAAAAAGAAAAAGGATAATAAAAATAAAAAATAATGATGGTACCGGTAGGGTTAAGAGGACTCAGGCCGATATTAAACAAGAGTTGTTCCTTCAGAAGTTCGGAGAGGAGGGGGGCTTGATAGGCCTCGAGCTTTTTACAGGCTTCGAGGTCGTCCCTTTCCAGGCTAGAAGCCCGACGGATAGAATCCCTCAGAGAGCCCCAAGGGGGTAATCCTAGCTCCAAGGTCGGGCATCGGACATAGAAGAACCTCTCCTTCCAGTTATGGATAGAAGAGGGGGTGCCTTTCAGCAACCCCTTTCTACCGAACTGGGGGGAGAAGTGTTGTGATCTAGGTGGTGTGCCCAAGGCCCAGAGGATCAAGGCTAAGGCCAAGGTCCATCATTCATGAGGCCTTCATGGAGGCTCTAGGGCTAGTTAGGCCCTAGGTTGAAAGGCTGTGGTCCTTTCAGGTTCTTGAGGTCTAGGTTATGTGGGCCTCAAGGGACTAACTCTTTATGGGCCAGGTCTGTGCCCAGGATAGATGAGATTAGGTTGAGTCATGGGTGTATATGGGCTTGGGTTAACCTAATCTCCCATAGAGTTGGTCAAGGGAGTTTTGGGTTTGGGTCACTTGACCCTGTGTTTATATATCATATACTTGTATAGGTTTGTACAAGCCAAGCAATAGACAACTCTTTCTCCCAAGTCTCTCTCTCTATTCTCCCTCTCTCTCCAGCCATTCTCCATGCCCCAGGAGCAAGAAATCCTAGGGTTTCTTGCCGCCAGTCCATAAAAAGAAAGAAAAGAAGGGGAGGCGCTAGCCCCATTCTCCTTTGTGCCACCAACCAGATTCCTCTCTCCCTCTCTTGCAGCCACCCAAGCACCAAGTCCAGGACTTGGAATCTCTTGCGAAGAGGTTGATACAAGTCCCTCTCAGATCTGGAGTTGATCTGAGGTCGTTTGAGGTGCGGGTGAGATCTCCATCAACAGATCTACAGGAAAGGCTGCAGCAGGGCAGATCTGCGAGGTCTGTCTCCATCTACCTTCTTCCCTATCTAGAACACCCCAATTCAAGATCTATAAATTGAGAGACCTTGGTCCAGACCTGATCTAGTTGAGTACCAGATCTTGAATTTTTTAGAGGTGTTTTCAGAGGCATTCTTCATCTGGAATGAAAGGCTGATGAAGAAGACAACAACCAGGCTGATTTCGTCAAGAGCCTTAGATCGTGTCCAGAAGTCTCCAGATCTGTTTGTTGCTAGTTCTGCTACACTCAAGGTCCATGGGAGGAGCTGGGATCATGCTCCAATAGTTGGTATCAGAGCCACGGTCGTGAGGAAGCGGTTCCAAGCACGAAAAGTTGAAGATCCCAAGTGCTGAAAATTTTTAGCAAGGTACCATCAAGGTATATTCTACACTTCTTGATTTTATATTGCTTGTTTGGCTTGGATCCAGTCATGGGCAGTAATATGAAGGTTGATTTTGAGAAGTTTGATGGTAAGAAAAATTTTTTCATGTGGAAAATCCGGATGGAGGATCTTCTGGTGCAAGCAGATCTGGATCAGGCTTTGGATGAGAAGCCTGAGGGAATGACGGATAGACAATGGGCATCGTTGGAGAAGAAAGCATGCTCGGTGATCAGAGGATGTTTGGCGGATGCGGCATTATATTCGGTGCTGGAAGAAAAGACCCCGAAGGGCCTTTCGTCGAAGTTGCACACCATATATATGGGGAAGAATATGTGCAACAAGCTAATGCTAAAGAAGAGGTTGTACAGTCTTCGGATGCAGGAGGAATCTGATGTGATTGTTCACATTCAGAGGTTCGACCAGTTGTGCACGGAGTTGATGAATATCGGGGTGAAGCTGGATGAGGAGGATAAGTCCCTGTTGCTTTTGTGTTCACTATCAAGATCGTATGACTCATTGGTGACTACACTACTCTACGGCAAGGAGACTTTGGAATATGAAGACATGATCTCGGTGCTGAGGTCAAATGAGCAGAGGAAAAAGTTGACTAGAGATCGGGCTCCCCAGGAGGGTTTGGCAGTAGGGGAGAGGATAGGTAGAGACAGAGACAGAAGCAAGTCCAGGGGGCGGTCCAAGTCCAGGAAGGGAAAGAAAGAGGTGAAATGCTTCAAGTGCAATGAGTTCGGGCACTTCAAGCGAGAATGTCCACTATGGAAGAGCAAGAAGGGAGAAAGAAGTGGCTCAGAATCAGTGAGTGCAGTTGCTGGGCAGCAAGTGGAGGATGATCTACTTGTGGTATCAGATGGTCACAGGTATTACACAGAGGAGTGGACACTAGACTCTACGTGCTCACATCACTACACACCACACAAGTCTTGGTTTGCGACATACACCAAGACAGATGAGGGATCAGTGACTCTAGGTGACAATCATCCTTGCAAGGTGGCTGGGATAGGGACAGTCAGGGTAAGGATGTTTGATGGGATTGTGAGGACATTGACAAATGTAAAGTACATCCCAGAGCTGGAAAAGAATCTGGTGTCACTTGGCTACTTGGAGCGCAGTGGATACAGCTTCAGCAGTAGGGCTAGAAGCAGAGTACTGAACATCTCCAATGGAGCTATGGTAGTGATGAGAAGCAGGAGGTTGGACAATAACCTCTATCGCATGGAGGGATCTGTGGTGATCGGAGAGTCTGATGCAGTAGCTGTAGCACAGGACCAGCAGGGGGCTTACAGGATGTGGCACTACCGCATAGGCCACATGGGTGACAAGAGGCTGAGGGAGTTGAGCAGGAGAGGACTCATCTCTGATCTGGAGGATGGTGCTACAGGGAAGATCTATGAGCCTTGCCAGATGGGAAAGCAGAGGAGAGTTTAGTTCAACATCAGTATAGCCCGCAGTGCAGCCCCTCTAGAGTTAGTACACACGGATGTGTGGGGACCAGCCCCAGTTTCAGCTAGGAATGGGGCCAGATACTTCATGACCCTGATTGATGATTTCTCAAGAAAACTCTGGATTTATTTCATGAGAGAGAAGTCAGAGGTCTTCACCAAGTTCAAGATCTGGAGAGCGGAGGTGGAGAAGGAGCAGGGGAGGAGCGTGAAGTGTCTGAGGTCAGACAATGGTGGGGAGTACACCAGCAGAGAGTTCCAGAATTACTGTGAGGAGTGTGGGATCAGGAGACACTTCTCAGTTAAGGGGACTCCACAGTAGAATGGGGTGGCCAGGAGGATGAACAGAACACTTCTGAAAAAGGCACGATGCATGAGGCTGTAGGCAGGGCTTCTAAAGGCGTTCTGAGTTGACACAATTGACGCAGTCGGTTACTTGGTCAATCGATCACCTCACACCAGGTTGGATGGCAGGCTTCCAGAGGAGGTGTGGTCTGGGAGGATAGTTGGGCTGGGCCATCTACAGGTACTTGGGTGCACGGCCTATGTGCATATTGGAGCTGGTGAGCGGAGCAAGCTAGACGCCAGATCACACAAGATGGTGTTTCTAGGCTATCCACGAGGAGTCAAGGGATACAGGCTATGGGATCCCTTAGAAAAGAAGGTCGTCATTAGTCGGGATGTGACTTTTGATGAGGAGTCAGTCCTACGGAGGTGAGCAGGCATGGAGGAGCAGGAGGAGGTCCAGCAAGGCGCTGCTGGACAGCTTACCTCTTTTATTTTGCCTCTTGCAGGTACTACTGGAGGACATGACATTCAGGTAGAGCACCTACCTAAGGTGTCTCCACAGGTGGAGAGGACTCAAATGGATGATCAAGATGGAGAGGTCCAGCAGGAGCGAGCTGGACCGAAGACTGATATCGGTGTTGCCCTACACAAGCCCAAGAGGACCATCAGGCAACCGGACCGATATGGCTTCGAGGAGATGCTGTCATATGCCCTGGTGACAGTGAATGGAGATCCATATACGTATCAGGAGGCTATTGAGAGCCAGGACAGAGAGCGGTAGGTCCAGGCGATGTCCGAGGAGATGCAGTCTCTCCATCAGAATCAGACGTGGCAATTGGTGCAGTTGCCACAGGGGAAGAGGCCCATTGGCTACAAATGGGTCTACAGTCGCAAGAAAGGGCCTTCAGAGCAGGGAGGTATCAGATTCAAGGCGAGGTTAGTGGCCAAGGGATACTCCCAGAAGAAAGGCATCGACTTCAGCAAGGTCTTCTCTCCCATCATCAGACATACCTCCATCAGAGTGTTGCTGAGCATTGTAGCAGCTCAGGATTTAGAGCTGGAGCAGATGGATGTCAAGACGGCGTTCCTCTATGGGCATTTGGAGGAGAGGATTTACATGGAGTAGCCATCCAATTTCAGGGATCCAGGATCAGAGGGAAAGGTATGCTTGTTACAGAAGTCGCTGTACGGGCTGAAGCAGTCGTCGAGGCAATGGTACAAGCGGTTTGACTCCTATGTGCACAGCGTTAGACTTTTCAGGTGCGAGTTTGATTTCTGTGTTTATGTTCAGTCTCTTGAAGATGATTCTAGGGTGTTCTTACTCTTGTATGTGGATGACATGCTTATAGCATGCAAGAGTAGGAAGGTTGTGCAGGATCTGAAGGCATCCTTATCTCGGGAGTTTGAGATGAAGGATTTGGGCCCTGCAAGGAAGATCCTAGGCATGGAGATTTTCAGAGGCTGAGCTAGGAGGGTGCTGCATCTATCTCAGGGGGTCTACATACAGAAGGTCTTAGAGAGGTTCGGGATGAAGGGAGCAAAGCCGGCAGAGCTGCCACTTGCCGGTCACTTTAGACTCTCGAAGACCATGGCGTCACAGACTGAGGTGGAGGCTCAGGAGATGGAGATGGTTTCTTATGCTTCAGGAGTTGGGAGCTTGATGTATGCGATGGTCTGTTGTAGGTCAGACATCACTTATGCAGTGAGTCAGATTAGCAGGTTCATGGCACAGCCTGGCAGGGAGCACTGGAGGGCTCTGAAGTGGATATTTAGATACCTGACGGGATCAGTTGAAGTTGGCATCTGCTACGGACAGCGAGGAGGTGCAGTGGGATACTCTGACATGTCCAGGAAGGCTCAGGGGCTGATTGGCAGTTATGTAAATACAGACTTCGATGGAGATGTGGATACCCGGAGGTCTACGACAGGCTTCATCTTTAGCCTGTATGGAGGTCCTATATCTTGGAGATCGAGTCTGTAGCCTATCATGATCCTATCCACTACAGAGGTGGAGTACATCAGACTGACAAAAGTAGCTAAGGAGGCAATTTGGCTGAAGGGTTTGTTGACGGAGATGGACCTTACTCAGGAGGCCATTAGAGTGCACTGTGACAACCAGAGTGCACTTCTATTAGCACAGAACTCAGTCTATCATGCAAGGACAAAGCACATCGACATTCAGTATCATCGGATCAGGGAGCTTGTGGAGGATGGTGAGGTGGAGCTGGTAAAGGTACACACCAAGGAGAACCCAGCTGATGCACTTACGAAGGTACTTCCACGGGACAACTTTCAGAGATGTGTTGAGCTGATTCGACTGATGGACAGAGTGGAGCTGGTTGAGGCCTTGGGACACCAAGGTGGAGATTGTTGTGATCCAGGTGGTGTGCCCAAGGCCCAGGGGACCAAGGCTAAGGCTAAGGTCCATCATTCATGAGGGCTTCATGGAGGCTCTAGGGCTAGTTGGGCCCTAGGTTGAAAGGCTGTGGGCCTTTCGGGTTCTTGAGGTCTAGGTTATGTGGGCCTCAAGGGACCAACTCTTTATGGGCCAGGTCTGAGCCCAAGATAGGTGAGATTAGGTCGAGTCATGGGTGTACATGGGCTTGGGTTAACCTAATCTCCCATAGAGTTGGTCAAGGGAGTTTTGGGTTTGGGTCACTTGACCCTGTGTTTATATATACATGTACTTGTATAGGTTTGTTCAAGCCAAACAATAGACAACTCTTTCTCTCAAGTCTCTCTCTCTCTTCTCCCTCTCTCTCCAGCCATTCTCCATGCCCTAGGAAAAAGAAACCCTAGGGTTTCTTGCCGCTAGTCCATAAAAGGAAAGAAAAGAAGGGGAGGCGCTAGCCCCCTTCTCCTTTGTGCCGCCAACCAGATTCCTCTCTCCCTCTCTTGCAGCCACCCAAGTACCAGGTCCAAGACCTAGAATCTCTTGCAAAGAGGTTGATACAAGTTTCTCTCAGATCTGGAGTTGATCTGAGGTCGTTTGAGGCACGGGTGAGATCTCCATCAACAGATCTACAGGAAAGGCTGCAGCAGGGCAGATCTGCGAGGTCTATCTCCATCTACCTTCTTCCCTATTTAGAATGCCCAAATTCAAGATCTATGAATTGAGAGACCTCAGTCCAGGCCTGATCTAGTTGGGTACCAGATTTTGGATTTTTTAGAGGTGTTTTCAGAGGCGTTCTTCATCTGGAATGAAAGGCTGACGAAGAAGACAGCAACCAGACTGATTTCGTCAAGAGCCTTAGATCGTGTCCAGAAGTCTCCAGATCTGTTCGTTGCTGGTTCTGCTGCACTCAAGATCCGTGGGAGGAGTCAGGATTGTCGTCCAATAAGAAGTACCACCAATCTTTTGCCGAGGGATGGCGCTTGAAGGTGTAGAAATTCCTAAACAAGGAAAGAGTCGGCCGAACATCAGCTAAGCTACAAAGAGAAAGAAATCCTATTAGAAACCTAAAGGAGTTCGGCATGATGGAAACTAGAGAAATATTCAGAAAATGAAAGAGAGCGATGACAAAAGACGACAGTGGAAGCCAAAGTCTGGCACGGAAGGCCTCCTGGTATAGATAGAAGTGGCCGGGAGGAGGGGCGCTAGCCCGGTCAGTTGGCCTGGAAAGCTCCAGCTCGTACTCCGGAGAAACTCCATACTGAATCCTTATCAGTGAGAGTTCATCTGGAGTCAAGGAGCTGGAGATGGTGTTCGGTGCAAAGGCCAGACGAGGTTGGATCCTAGCTATGGGTTCGTCTATGGTACAAGAACTTTGGGGAACTGGGGCTGACGAACTCTTAGAACCGCTAGAAGAGGAGATATCGAAAGACATTTTGGATCAAATGGAAGCCACAAAAATCTTGAAAAAATCAAGAAAAATAGCAAACAAGCCCTCGAGGAAGCTAAACGAACGGAATATGAAGAAGAAAGAACAAAAAAATGACAAGAAGTTTTGAAACTAACCTAAGTTGGCCCAAGGAGTGCAGGAAGATGGCAAGGACGATGGAAGTTGACCCGAAGGATGCCTAAGGCCGAGAAGGATGCTAGAGGAAGCTGGAGCTCTCGGAGAAGAGGAGTGAACCGAGGGATTCTCTTAGGCAAAGTGAAACCCCTGAAGGAGGAGGATGTGTTTAAATAGACCCCAGGGTCTGATGCAATAATGATTGCGGATCTCCTCTGGTCGACCTGCACTCGCCGCGTGTCCCACTCACCATGACAGGCTGCTGAAAATAGCTGGCAGCTGACAAAGTCATTATTGCACCGTACCTAGAGCCATGCTCTGACAGAAATTCCAAAAAGAAAAAATCTTTTTCGAAAAGGCTCCAGTACCAGCGTGTCGAACGTCAAAATATCTGGCAACCATCGAGTGCGGAAATCAAGGGAGGGCAACTTCGATCGTGAGAATTTTTCTGTACTTCCTTCATTCGAAACCCGAACTCGAAAGTAGGGGGACTGGTGTTGGATATAAAATATCCCTAGTCGAAGTTTGTAGAAGACCGACCCTTCCAGGACTTTTTCGGCTTCCGACCTTGTGTGGCGTCTCTTTGAACCCCCTCGACCATCCGAACTTCTCCGACAATGAGCTTCTGCATTCATCTACCGGGCCGTTCCAAAGGCTCTCTAGGCCTCACTATCGACCGACCTTCTACAGTAATCAACTATTCTCCGAATCCCTTTCGGACTTCTTCTAGCCGCGGACGACCCTACTCCGAACTTTTTTCAGACTTCGTCAATATCCGAGCTTCTCCGACAATGAGATTTCTACAGTAACCAGGCTCCATCCAAGTTTCTACGGTAGTCGACTGCCTTTCGGATTCCAACCGAGCTCCTGCAAGAGCCGAACCCCCACTGCAAACGGTCTACTCTGGATATCTACTGTAAGCGAATTCCATTCGAGCCTCTACTGTAAATGAATTTCTTTCGAACTTCTATTACAGGTAGACTTCAGCCGAGCTTCTCCATAGCGAATGGATTCTAGATGAGCTTCTACAATGGGACAAGCTCCACCAGCAAGGATACTACTCCGAGCTTTCACGACAGTTGATCCTCATCCAAGCTTCTGCAATAAGCGGCCTCCTTTCAGCCTTCAGCAAGAACCGGACTCCGTCTGAACTTCCATAGCGGATGGATTCTGGACGAGCTTCTATAATAGATGGGCTCCAGCAGCTGGATTTCTACAATGGCCGATCGCCTCTGGATCCCCCAGACTCCTCCAGCGGACGAGCCTCCCCAACGCCATCCGAAGTCCACCACCGACCGTCCCTCCACCAGATTCTTCATGAAATCGGACTTCTCTGGTGGATAATCTTCAGACAAGCTTCCCCATCAGACAAATCCCAGATGGACTTCTCTAGCAATCGGACTCCTACTAGACTTTGCCAACAGAAAGTCTTCATTCGAGCCTCTACAGCAGATGGCTCCCGCCTGTAGCATCAGCGCCCAAGGCATCCGACAATAGTAGACTCGTCAGCAACCTCGAAAACATCCGAGCTTCTTCTAGATCGACGAAATAGAGAGCCATTTCACTCCATCAGACATCCCAGTCGAGCTCCAGCCAACAGATCCGAACTCTCTGGCAAGCCATGACAAGGGCCACTACCTTACTCCACTCCCTGGTAAGTCGCAACAACGGACACCACTCCACTCTCCGTAACAAACTCCACGTGACCCTGAATAGCCCCTGATGCCACTACTCTCCGTAACAAACTCCACGCGGCTCTGAACGGCCCACTACCAGGCGGTTATAGACATCGCTGTCAATCAGTTATGCTCTCCGTCTATAAAAAGGGACCCTCAAATACATTCTTCTCTAAGCTCTAAACTCTATCTCGAAACTCTTTTAAAATTTTCACTCGAGCACTCCATTTCTGTTGAAGCAGAGTACTGACTTGAGCGTCGGAGTGTCTTGCCGGAGCACCCCCAACTCTGGTTTAGACTTCCCTTGCAGGTCCCGATGGCGGCCGCGGTCATCCCAGCTCCAGCTTCTCTGGCTTCGATGGAATTCTGTACCAACATTTACTATTCCATGAATTGGTGATGATTGGGTACTTAAGTCCATATCAAAAAAGTGGAAGGATCATAAAAGTAATCTAAAGGCTGAGTATACAGAAAAATATAAAACTCTGCAGGAGCTACATTCGAATAAACTTGACCATATACCAAGAGATCAATGGAACACCTTGGTCAGTTATTGGCATTCAGAAAAAGGAAAGGTATAATTCTTATCTCATTTATACTCAAGTACTTATAACTATTATTTTTTCTTTTCTTTTTTACTTATATTTTTTATGGTTTTTTAATCATAGAAACGTAGTCACATAAATAGAAGTAACCGTGCGAAGCAAAAGATGGCTCACACTACAGGATCAAAGAGTTTTACATGTTTGATGGCAAAAAAATATATTTTAATTAAATACTACATACATTAATATACAGTGTCAATTATTCGTTACTCTTTATGATTGATTAGGCAAAAGATGGTGTGGAGCCCTCACGTGTTGAAATATTTATAGAAATACATAAACAGCGAAAAGATGGGAGACCAATTGATAGTGAGTCAGTCTAAAAGATTGTGAGCATATATGACCCTTCAATATAGAGCATTTTGGTGCACTATTTTCTTTTTAATTTTGTTCCTTTTAAACTGAATTGCTTCTTTTCTATAAATAGGTGATGATGCAGGAAAAACTAAGCAACGATCAACATAATAATAAAGAATCTAGAGACAGTGTTGCTTGTGATAGTGATATATACTCACAAGTGATGGGGGCAGAAAGAGCTGGTCAAGTACGTGGTTTAGGACTTGGTCCAACTCCCTCTAGGTTGTGGGGTAAAGGTAGTGCAATTTCTTCAAGTAGCATACCATCAGAGGAAAGAGTTCAGATACATAAGTTGTAAGAAAATATGAAAGTAATGCAACAACTTCATCTTGAGGAGATGAATGTCATGAAACAAAAGCAAGAAAAACTAGAAGCTAAGCTTGCTTTGATGAGATTATATATGAGCAGGTTCGTGCATCCTAAAAACTTGCCTTCAAGTTCCAATGATACAGCAAATAGACAGGTAATATTTTTTTTTTTGATAATTGTATATCATTTGTTGGATTAATGATAATCAAGTAAAATGATTTTCTTTTTACTTTTTTAGTAGGTTCCAGATGTTGCTAGTGCTCATGCGAATACACAATGGATTCATAGACAATGCAACACCACTCTAATTCCTTTTGTATCTCAACCTCCAAGTCAAGGTAAAGCATTGTATTTTATAGTGGCTGTCTTGAGAACTTAGTTTGCTATACTGGCTTACTTATTTTTCTTTGTTATTTTATTTAGGTCATACTTTTTAAATGAAAAAAATATCAAAACAATTGGAATGCTGGACAATTGAGGAAGTTTCAAGTTTGGGTTATTTAGTTTCGAATGGTAAAATTTGGCTCTCGATATAACATACCTTATGTGAATTATTTGAGTTATTTGGTTTTTTTGAATGTGGTTGGAGATGGGTCCTTGCTTATTAGTTTCGTATGCAAATTTATAGTAGCCTTACCATCATCACAGTGGATCTACTACCACTTACTAGTTACCACTTATTAGGCTCTTGGCATAGCATAAATTAAGTTTTCACCTACATATGTAACTTCTATATCAAAGATAAGTAATTATAAGAAACAATGTCTGCAACAGTATACGTTAATTGCTTTTGGCTCCTATAAATAATCAAAGAGATCTTTAGTATGACTTAAGGAATGAATTTTTTTTAGAAATATATGTGTATGCTTGTAAATGTACCTAACATTAGATGCCAGTTCTCAAATGAATGTACACATTGAACCTAATAAATGCACAAGTGGTGGTAATCAGTGCATATATAATATTGGTCAATATAAATTTTAAAAATTTTTAGTTAATAATCAAAGCCTATAGGGACAGAATTATAATAGTTTAGTGGTAAAGTCCAAAATATATTGTTTCTACAAAATAAAAATAGAGCAAACTACTTTATAATATGGATTCCTTTTGCTAAACATCTCTATTAATAATATAAATATATACTCTAGAATCATCATAATTTAAGTACATTCAATAAAAAATTTTACATTATAACTTTGAGACACTATGAAAGCAAAAAAGAAAAATAATAATAATCTGTTGGACACTTTTGTCTGCTGTAATTTACAACCAAATCTGATGTTAACTGGGAGCAAAACCTCCTAGCTACATTGAGAGATCTAGTAGGTTCTCTTTGCTAGTTTGTTGCTACAATAACTATTGCTACTAGTATAATGTCAAGTTTGCACTAAAGAGTAGCTAATATACTTTGGTATAAATTTTTTTGACGTGACTCATGGTAGATTTATAATACCTTATAGTCTTCAGCAATATCATTTTTTATGAATAAATTGCAATATGTGCAGTTTCCAGCATAGGAGACAGGTTATAAAGGTAACACTTGAACTGCATTTAAATTTGAACCTTCAATCGCAAAGTTTTGCCGTAATATAATGTAATTGGTAAGATTTTTGATCATAAATATAAATTCTGGGTCTAATGACAACTAGGTGTCTATTTTAATATAACAAATGGAGGAAACTGAATTCTTCCCCCTTTTTTCTTCAACAGGAATAGAAAGCAGCATTTTTGATGAATTAGAGTTGGATTTTCAGCAGGGTTTCAAATCTCCCAACTTTTAGTTTTTCTCTTGGTCTCATATTTTTTGCACCATGAGTTTCTTGAACTAATGCTTTTAATGGAAGGGTACTTTTTTGATAAGTGTGTTTCAGTATAATATATTGTTCAAAAATAGAGATCTGTATGCAAATTGAAAAAACTTATACTGCAACTTTTTGAGTAATTGCATCAATTATGTTGTTGCAAATTTCATAGTTTAGTAATATATAAAATCTTTTTGGATACTTATAATTGATCTGAGAAGCTGACCAACAACAATAGACCAACAATAGTAGATATCAGATAGGAATTATATGATGCCAATGAATATCAAATAAGAGATTTCAGCTATTTTTAGAGCAACAATCTTGCAGCTGTTGTCTACTACCATGGCAATGTAATCAAGTCAAAGTAGATTATATATAGTGGAAATGATACCACAAGCTATCTTTTGGATAATTATGATTCATGTATATGTTTCTCTTTTGACTTCTGCATTTTTGTTAAGTAGTATGTGCCTACATTTAATGATTGACATAGACTTGATCCCTATTATAGTTATCTCAAATATTTGAGAGGCAAGGAATTAAAACTATATGTATAAATAATTGGAGTTATATATTGGTGGATCATATCTTATTTTTGTTTTAATCTAGCTTTATTACTCTTTCTATCAAAAAAATTTATATAGTATACCTATTTTTAAATTTTAATGATAATTGTTGCGGCTGTAAAAGCTTAGATTTAGAGGCAATACTCACAGATTTTAACGGCATAAATATTTGCTAGTTTAAGGTTTAAAAAAACTTTTTTCGATGATTATAATTGCCATAATATATATTCTAACCGTTGGTTAACTCATCCTATTACGGCATTAACAATTACCAGCTTAAAATTTGAAAATCTTTTTTCAACAATTATAATTGCCATAATAGGTGTTCAAGCTTCATCTGCCCAGTGCCCTATTACGACAAAAATAAATGCCGCAAACAATTGCAGCCAAAAGTTCTAACCTTTTGCGGCAATTAAAAGGTCTTTACTGACACTACCCTTAATCGCCGATAAAACCTTTCCTGACACTGCCTTAGGTGGCAAAATATCTTTTGTCGGTAAATACAATAGCGGTGAATATAATCGCAGCTAAAGGCAATAAAAATTGCCACCAAAATCTATTTCTATTGTAGTGCCACCCCTCCCCACCGTCACCTCCCCAACCGACCCCCTCCCCGACTGACCCTCTCCCCGTCGTCACCTCCTCGGCCGACCCCCTCCCACCGTCACCTCCTCGGTCGGCCCACTCTGTGGCTCTATGGTGCCATCGTATCATGGCCAAACCCCTCCTCGCACTGTTACGCCCCTAACTGCCAGTCGCCCCCTCTTCGGCCCCATCTCCATCGGCCAACCCCCACCCCGGCCTCATGGCACCACTGGTAGTCCACAACCCCCTCCCTGCCCCCATCTCGCCCCCGGCCATCCCCCACCCCCATTTCATCCCCGACCACCAACCGCCCCCTTCCCAACCCCATCTCTATCCGTCGACCCCCTCCCCGGCCCCGTGGCACCATCGGCCGGCCACGGCCCCCTCCCCGCCCCCATCTCACCCCCGATCACCTCCCGACCCCATCTCAACCCCGTTTCACCCTCGATCGCCCACCGACCCCCTCCCCAGTCCCGTTGCATCACCAGCCACCCATCGCAACAACCCCCCCCCACCCCGCAATCCCCTTCTTCCCCCGATGGCCCGATCAATACAAAAAAAAGGGGTTGGAACCTTACCTCCGGCGGATGGCAGCAACAATGGTGGAGAAGGGCTCGCCAGCAAGAAGAGAAGAGGGGGAGAGCACGGAGAGGGAGAGGGGAGATGGGAGAGATCAGGGAGAGCATGGAGCAGGAGAGGGAGAGGGGAGAGGGAAAGAGGATAGGAGAGAGGAGAGGGGAGAGGGGAGGGGGAGGGGGGAAGGATTTCACGCGAAGGGACGTCAAGTTGATGTGCATTGAATGCAGAACTATTAGCGATAAAAATTTTCGTCACTAATACAATTATTAACGATGAAAAATTATTTTCGTTGTCAATAATTTCTACCAAAAAAAATTTCTCCACTAAAAAAAAATTTCCACTAAAAAAATTATTTACATCAAAAAAATTACATCATTAATAACATTATTAGCAATAAAAATTTTATTTTCGTTGTCAATAATTTCTGCCAAAAAATAAAAAAATTTCTCCACTAAAACTATTTTCTCGCTAAAAGAATTATGCCCAAAAAAATTATTAGCAATAAAAAAAATTCATCGTTAATAACTTTATTAGTAACAGAAATTTGATTTTCGTCGTCAATAATTCCCATGAAAAAAAAAATTTCCCACTAAAAAAAAAAAATTATTTACGATGAAAAAGAGATATTTCATCATTAATAATATTATTAGCAATAGAAATTTAATTTTTATCATCAATAATTTTTGTCAAAAAAAAATTTTCCACTAAAAAAAATTTCTCCCTAAAAGAATTTCACCCAAAAAAATTAATTTTTTTTTAATCTAAAAAAATTTTAATCTAAAAAAAATTTTCAAAATAATTTCATCAAAAAATTTAATTTTGATTAATAAAAAATTATATAAATAGTTAATTTATGATTTTTTTTCTAAAAAAAATTATGTACATAAAAAAGCAACTTGGCAATCCTTTGTAATACATGCTTTTACAGATCTAAAACATGATAAAGAGCCTAGTTGATTTTCATATGGTTTTGTTAGGGTTGATCAATTAAGTGATCTGAAAATTCAGTGATATTTTTCATATGATTAGGAACTGTGGTGGACACAATGATTTGTTATCCGACAGAATTTGATTTTTATCTTTACAGCCATGCTAGTATAAAGATAATATTTTTTTATTTTTTTTCTCATTATTTTATTTTTTTAGGTAATATTTTTTTGGATGATAATCATTTTTTTGCTGATACATTGCAGATGTTAACAAACAATCTTTGTTACACGTGAGTTAAATTTTGATCATGTTCTTATGTTTTGACAGATACCTTGTTTGAACCAATTTTTAGGTGATCTGCTGGCCTTAATTTTTATATAGAGTCTGATCTTTCTGATGGAGGATCGATAACAATTGATGGTTTCAGAGATCGGACTGATATGGTACATCATCTGCCACAGATCAAGGACAGTATTTAAGAAGTTATGTTTTTCTATTAAAGATGTTATAGGATTTTATTGTCACAAAAATTTATTGACCAAACTTTTTTGGGATAGTTTAGAAGTAAATGACGTAATTTAGTCCATCAAACAGTTAATAAAGTTTTATTTTTTATACAGTTGTAAGTTGACATTTTTTCTAAATCAAATTCTTTACATTTAATTTTTTGAGGTGGTTTGCTCCTGGATCTTATAGACAGTTGATTCAATTGTGGGTAAAATATTTTATTGCATCATCTAATAAAGTTTGAATATTGAGAGAATGATTCTTTTTTAGTGTTGAAAATTATTTTTTTTTATTTTTAATTTTTTAATTATTTTTATAATTTTAGTAATTTTTAAATTTTTTATTTTTTTTGAAATATTGATGATGAAAAAATTTTTATCATAAATAATTGACTATTTATGATAGAAAATAAATTTTCATCATAAATAGTCAGATATTTATAATGCAATATTTTCATCACAAATAATCAGTAATTTTTATTTTTTAAAATTTTTTATTTTTTTTAAAATATTGACATTGAAAATATTTTCATCATAAATAATTGAATATTTATGATAAAAATTTATTTTTCATTGCTAAACTTAAGTTATTTATGATGTAATATTTTCATCATAAATAATTCATAATTTTTTTAAAATTTCTTATTTTTTTCAAAATATTGATGATAAAAATATTTTCATCATAAATAATTAACTATTTATGATAAA
The DNA here is from genome assembly GCF_000442705.2 of Elaeis guineensis. Lineage (NCBI taxonomy): Eukaryota > Viridiplantae > Streptophyta > Magnoliopsida > Arecales > Arecaceae > Elaeis > Elaeis guineensis. Next base: position 80,573,374 of record NC_025997.2, read on the forward strand.
AAATTATTTTTTATCATTAAAACTAAGTTATTTATGATGCAATATTTTCATCACAAATAATCCATAATTTTTATATTTTTTAAATATCTTATTTTTTTAAAAATATTGGTGATAAAAATATTTTCATCATAAATAATTGACTATTTTGTTAAAAAATAATTTTTTATCATAAAAAATGAATTATTTATGATATAATATTTTTATCATAAATAATCTAAAATTTTTATATTTTTAAAATTCTTAATTTTTAAATATTAATGATGAAAATATTTTTATCATAAATAATTAACTATTTATGATGAAAAATTATTTTTAATCTCGAATACTAAGTTATTTATGATGCAAAATTTTCATCACAAATAATCCATAATTTTTGTATTTTTTAAATTTTTTATTTTTTTTAAATTATTGATGATAAAAATATTTTTATTATAAATAATTGACTATATATGATAGAAAATTATTTTTTATTACTAAAATTAAGTTATTTATGATGCATTATTTTCACCATAAATAATTTGTAATTTTTATATTTTTTTTATTTTTTTATTTTTTTAAAATATTGATGATGACACTATTTTCATCAAAAATAATTAAATATTTATGATGAAAAATTATTTTTTATCATAAATAATTAATTATTTATGACATAATATTTTCATCATAAATAATCTATAATTTTTATATTTTTTATTTTTCTTAAAATATTGATGATGAAAATATTTTTATCATAAATAATTGATTATTTATGATAAAAAATTATTTTTTATCACTAAAACTAAGTTATTTATGATATAACATTTTTATTATAAATAATTTATAATCTTTATGTTTTTTAAATTTTTTATTTTTTTCAAAATATTGATGATAAAAATATTTTTATCATAAATAATTAACTATTTATGATAAAAAATAATTTTTCATCATAAATAGTTAATTATTTATGATGTAATATTTTTATCATAAATAATCAATAATTTTATTTTTAAATTCTTATTTTTTAAAAAATATTTACAATAAAAATATTTTTATCATAAATAATTGACTATTTATGATGAAAAATTATTTTTCATCACTAACATTAAGTTATTTATGATGTAATATTTTTATCATAAATAATCTATAATTTTTATATTTTTAAAATTTTTTATTTTTTTAAAATATTGATGATAAAAATATTTTTATCATAAATAATTAACTATTTATAATAAAGAATTATCTTTCATCAATAAAACTAAGTTATTTATAATATATTATTTTCATCATAAATAATCTATAATTTTTATATTTTTTAAATTTTTTATTTTTTTAAAATATTGGCCATAAAAATATTTTCATCAAAAATAATTAAATATTTATGATCAAAAATTATTTTTTATTATAAATAGTCAGTTATTTATGATGTAATATTTTTATTATAAATAATTCATAATTTTTGTATTTTTTAAATTTTTTATTTTTTTCAAATATTGATGATGAAAATATTTTTATCATAAAAAATTAAATATTTATGATGAATAATTTATTTTCATTATAAATAGTCAATTATTTATGATGTAATATTTTTATCATAAATAATCTATAATTTTTGTATTTTTTATTTTTTTAAAATATTTGTAATGAAAATTTTTCATCATAAATAATGGACTATTTATGATGAAAAATTATTTTTTATCATTAAAACTAAGTTATTTATGATGAATTATTTTTATCATAAATAATCTATAATTTTTATATTTTTTAAATTTTTTATTTTTTAAATATTGGTGATTAAAATATTTTAATCATAAATAATTAAATATTTATGATGAAAAATTATTTTTCATCATAAATAATCAATTATTTATGATGCAATATTTTCATCAAAAATAATCTATAATTTTTTTATTTTTTTATTTTTTTCAAAATATTAGCGATAAAAATATTTTCATCATAAATAATTAAATATTTACAATAGAAAATTAGTTTTTATCATAAATAGTTATTTATTAGTGATGCAATATTTTTATCATAAATAATTTATAATTTTTATATTTTTTAATTTTTTTAATTTTTTTAAAATATTAGTGATAATAATTTTTTATCATAAATAATAGACTATTTATGATAAAAAATTATTTTTTATCATAAATACTCAATTATTTATAATGTAATATTTTTATCATAAATAATCTATAATTTTTGAATTTTTGAATTTTTTTTCAAATATTAGCAATAAAATATTTTTGTTGGAAATAACATTATTTTTGATGAAAAAATATTTTTCATCATAAATACTTAAATTATTTATGATGAAAATATTTTTATCATGAATATTTAAAAATTTAAAATTAAAATAAATATTATATTATTTATGATGAAAATATTCATCATAAATAATTAGTATTTGTGATAAAAAATTTTCATCACTAATAGCTAACTATTTATGATAAAAAATTATTTTTATCGTACATATTTTATTTTTTATAATAAATTTAATTTTTTATCATAAATATTCTTATCTACGATGAAAATATTTTTGTCATAAATAATTCTATTGTAAAAATATTTTTTTCTTGTAGTGTTAGCAATTAGGTCATCTAATAATCAAATCGGATTGAACCTAATTAAATCTAATTCAATTAGACTTGATCTAATTCTCTTTGTTCAATCAAATTGAGCTAACTAACAATCTAATTATTAATTAATTTTTTTTATAATTTATTAATCTTTAGCAAATTATTAGTTGCAATCTTTGCACAATGTTAATCATCAATCATATTGATGATTATATCTTTCAATGATTCTCAATTATCGATCAGCCATTAGATTAGACTGAAATTTTTATTGTCTGTGATCCCATAGGTTCGAACTTATATCGGTAGCACAAAATTAAATTTTTATACTAATCGAAGTGGCCATCTGACAATGATATCTGATATTTAGATAGGTCAAATGATTACAAAACAACATTCAAGAACTTAAGATATGGTTACCATATAATTCATTTCTTTGACCCTCGATGCTCAGGATGACTTAGGATTAAATTGTCAACCTTCAATCAGTTCATCCATATTATTTTTCAATCCTTTTCAAATCCTGTGGCTCTTCACAAAGATTATCCTGACCAAGATTTTACTGGATTGAAACATAGTGATGCATTAACTCCTATAATCTAGTGGAGGTCAATCCCATCTTGACTCACACACTGACTTCACAAGTACTTGACTGTATACAGTAGCCTTCCATCACTGTATTAGAAATATAGGTAGTCCGATACCAAAATATAATGAGTTGCTTGCAAGTCATCATGGTGATCTCAGGTCTAAGAAAACTTATACCTATATCCTTCATGAGCTACTCTTGACAATAGAGTACTCTGCAGTTTGATCACTATTCAGTGATAATGTACTCCTACATCTCATCTATATGCCATACCAGTATCTTCACACTCTTTAGTTAAGAGAATAACCAATCTATATGACACACAATTATCTATACTCAATAAATATTATTATCTTTATTAATAATATATCATTTGGTCGTGAATAAGTTTAAAAACTATACGATAAATCTTTCTTTATTGATTATAAGTAGTTCTAAGGATTTCATCACTACATAAGAGTTTAATTAAGGAAGATGCACACCTTATGATAAATTTGCCAAATAACTTATATTAATTTATAATCATATACATATAAGGAGCACAATCATCTACTACCTAGATGATTGACTTTAGAATATATTTTTTAATAAAAATTTAATATACTTAATTATAAATTAAAATATGATTATTAAAAGATCTAGATTTGAGAATTGAAGATTTTAAGACACCTCATAAACCGTTAGAGCTATGAGTTAGTTCGAATTAGGTCATCTAACTGAGTTAGACCTAGGATTAGTAATAAATATTGATCAAATAGAAAAATTTATTTAATCTAATCAATAGTTGAATTAGATTAGATTAAGATTTCTCTAAGATCAATCTCAATAGTTGTAGCTTGATCAAGTCCATATTTTTGACCATACCAAATGAACCTGATTATGACTTAGTGGTCTAGCTCAAATCCTTTGACTGATCAAATCAAAATTAATCGATCAATTGATGTCTAAGATAAGTTTGACAGTATGATCGATGGTTTTTAATTGGAGGCATACTTATCTAGCCTATATGGTATCTAATACAAGCATTGGCAACCCTCCCATCAATCTCACTTATCTAACCAATTTGGTAGATTATGTTAAGATTAGGTCACTGAATGATTCGACTTGGCCCATGCCATTAAGGTAAATCAGTGTGACTGATTCAAGTATTCTTAAGCTAGCTTGTTTCTGATCCTCTTTGATGACTTGGTGAAGTCAGTGGGAGGATCATTGAAATGCTAGTTAACCTCTTCTCCTTATTCTTAAATCAATTAGTTAAATCTTCTAAATTATTAGGTCCTTAAAGTGACATAGTTATGGAGATAACTAGTTCATAGCCTCCCATTAAGGTGCATGACAATAGATCCAGTATTTTAAATAAATATTGGAGGCACAAATGCTTGATGTTTATTAGATATTAGAATTATCATTCATCATATAACAATCTTATTGTATTTTTCAGATCAATGGTTAGGTTGGCTGAGCAAACTTGAGCCTGAATATTCGTTTGTTGGATGTACTGGGTATGGTCATATTAATAGTTAGACCTAATCGAGATTTTCAGTGGAGGCACAATGTCTACTGAAGAGATGCCTAAGGTAAAATATATTACTAAAAATTATTTAAAGAAATAATTGATTAAGAACGTACCTATAAATGCACAAAGGTTGGTCGAGCAAACTCGGGCTCGATAGAGTTTATGTGGATTTTAGTACCTACTAAAGAATTAATGTAATTTCTTGAATTGGAGATAGAGGTTACCAATTCATATAAAATAGTGGAAGAATTTTTAAACTAAAGTTCAAGTCTTTAGGATTAAATAATTTATATACTAATAAGTTTTGTATTTTTTTTCAGAAATGGATAACACTTTATCGCTCCACTCGCTGTTGGACAGCAACAAGTTCTCGAACCTAATTTCGATAGTTAGTATCGAAAGCTCAAGATTGTTTTCGAGCATGAGAAGATTTTGTATGTACTTACAGATCTAGCACCTGAGGAGCCCGCCTCGAACACTCATGGTGCAATTAGAGATACTTATCAGAAGTAGCTCAATGATCGAGTCATTGTGCGTTGCATTATGAGGGTCACTATGAATGATGAGTTTAGTTGCAAATTTGAAGATGCTCAGCTAGAGAAAATTCTTCAAATATTAAATGAGTTTTTTGACACTCCTGATGATATTAAGAGGCATAAAACATCTTGTGCTGTCTTCAACGCATAGATGAAGGAAGGGGCGTCTATCACTGATCATGTATTGTACATGATCGAGCACTTGAGCAAACTTAGATTTCCCTTACATGAGTAGGTAGGAAAAAATGCGATCCTAAATTCTTTGTCCAAGTCCTACCTACCCTTTCTTAGTCATTATAGAATGACTAAACCTCTAGTAAACTATCATAATTTGTTAGGGTTACTATAGAACTTTAAGAACGATAACCAACCTCAAAAGGAGTCGATGAATATGTTAGGTGGCTCTTCTTCTAGGCATCATCTCTTTAAAAAAGGAAAGAATAAGAACAAGAAGAAGGTGCAGCATGCTGGGGCTTCAAAGCCCAGTCAGAGCAAGAAGTCAAAGGTCGATAAGAGCCAGATAGAATACTTCTTCTGCAAGAAGTTAGGACACTAAAAGAAAAATTATCCTTAATATATAGCCTCCCTTGATCTCAACAGGCCGAACAAGAGAAAGTAGCAATCTATTACTGGATAAGGTACTTATATGATAACTTCTTATAATTTTTTTATGTGTGACACTACTATCGAGTATTGGATACCAAAAGTCCAATTAACATTTGTAATTCATTGTAAGGACTTTTAGGTCAGTAGAAAATTCAGAGATGGCAAACAGTTCCTGAACATGGAGATGGAAGCTTTGTTCCAGTTCTAGCTCTAAAAACTATTCAGCTTATTTTTGAGTATAGACTTGTCATGTTAGATGATTGTCATTATTATCCTTCTTTTTTTATGAATGTCATCATAGGCCTTTTGGCCAAAGTTTGTTTCAAATTTTTAATAAAAGATGAATTTTGTGATATTATTTTGAATGGTACTATAATTTTGCATGGATAATTAAAATATAGTATATACCTACTATTACAGTCTGTTAGTGTAATATACATATCTAATAAATATTCTAAAGTGGATAATGTCAGCGATGCTTATCTTTGATATTGTCGCTTGATCAATTGAACAAGAACAGGATGGACAGGTTAACTAAAGAGAAAATCCTTAACATTGACAATTGTGAATCGTTACTGACCTATGAATCTTGTCCTCTTGGTAAGATGACAAAGTCACCTTTTAAAGAAAAAGATGAGCGAGTTGTTGATGTTCTTAGTATATAGTGATGTATGTAGATCCATGAGCACAAATGACAGAGGTGGGTATAATTTCTTCATTACTTTCACTGATGACCTATGGATACGTTTATCTTATGAAGCATAAATCTGAATCATTTGAAGTATTCAAATAATTTTATAATAAAATAGAAAAATAAACTGAAAAGAGTATTAAAACTCTTTGATCAAATCAAGGAGGTGAATACCTTTTCAATGAGTTTCTAACATATCTAAAAAAGAATAAGATTCTCTCATAATGGACTCCTCTGGAGATACTGCAACATAATGGGATGTTAGAAAGAAGAAATCGAAAACTACTAGACATGGTTCGATCTATGATGGGCTTTGTGACTCTATCAATCTTCTTTTGGGGATACGCTCAAGAAACTGCATGCTATGTATTGAACAGGGTTTCAAGCAAGTCTATAAATAAAACTCCATATGAGATATGAACAAGATGCAAGCCAGTACTCTCATATGTTAGGGTTTGAAGATGTCTGACTTATGTCAAATATTTAAAGATAAATAAGCTTGGATCCAAATCTGATAAGTATTTATTTATAGGGTATCCAAAAGAAATTAAAAGATATTATTTCTATCTCGCTGAAAAACAAAAGGTGTTCATCAGTAATAGGACAGTCTTTTTGGAAAGAGAGTTTCTTAGAGAAGAAACTGATGCCATTAAGATCGAATTTGGTGAAGTTTGTAAGGTAGAAAATCAGACACCTCTAAGTAAAAATACAATACTAGATTTGATTGAAGAATCAAATCCAGAGCCTATCATAGAGGTGCTATTAAAGAGATCAGGTAGAGTACTATATCAACCAAACAGATACTATGATTTTTTAGTCCAAGATAATGATCCTGTCGAATTAGATGAGAACGATGAGGACCCAATCATCTATATGAATGCCATATAGAGGTCCAATTCTAAAAAATAACTAAAAGCTATGAAATCTAAAATGGAGTCCATAGAGATCAAGGTGTATGGATACTTGTTGATCCATTTGAAGGGATTAAACTCATAGGGTGTAAATAGATCTTCAAAAAAAAAAAAAAAGCGGACAAAAAGGTAGAGACATGTAAAGCCCATCTAGTTGTTAAGTGATATCATTAATGTTATAATATTAACTATGATGAGATATTCTCTCTTATGGCAATGCTCAAGTCCATTCAGATTATACTTGCTATAGTGGCATATCTAGACTATAAGATCTGATAAATGAATGTCAAAACTATTTTCTTTAATGGAGAGTTGAAAGAAGAGGTGTATATGACACAACCTAAAGGATTCACATCCATGAACAATTCTAAAGTATGTAAGCTAAACAGGTCCATTTATAAACTGAAGCAAGCTTTTGGGAGCTGAAACATGCATTTTGATAAGATGATCAAAAATATATGGCTTCATTAAGAATGGAGAGGAGCCTTGCATCTATACATGGGCTAATGGTTCTATAGTTATCTTTCTTATATTATATGTAGATGACATACTATTAATAGAAAATGACATCCCTGCTTTACAAAGTATAAAGTTGTGGCTATTATCATAGTTCTCCATGAAGAATTTGAGAGAAGCATCCTACCTCATAGAGATGAAGATCTATAAAGATAGATCTAAAAAGATACTTGGACTGTCTCAATCCACATACATCGATACCGTACTTAAGTGATTCAGTATGAAAATTTCAAGAAGGGCAATCTACTAATAGGCCAAAGAATTATTTTCTCTAAAAAAAATTATCCGATAACTCCTCAAGAGAGAGAGCATATAAGTAGAATCTCATACATCTCGGTAGTGGGATCTATCATGTATGCTATGATATGTGTGAGATCGGATATAACCTATTCGTTAGGAGTAATAAGCAAGATCAGTCTGATTCAGATGAGACCTATTGGAAGGTTGTGAAGATAATCCTTAAGTATTTAAAAAATACTAAGGACCAATGGTTAATCTATAAAAATACTGACTTTAAACTTATGAGATACACTGATTTTAATTTTTAGTCAAATCATAATAATAGCAAAAATATGTCTGACTACCTTTTCACCTTGTATGGAGGAGCGATATGCTGGAAGAATTTTAATCAACACACATTAGTTGATTCTATTTGTGAAGTGAAATACAATGCAGCATTCAATGCTACCAATAAAAAAAAAAACTTAGCCAACCTATTTACTAAAGCTTTTGGGACCAAAGAGTTTGATGATCATAAGTGAAAGATGGATATTAGATATAGTCCTGATTGACTTTAGTTCAAGTGGAAGTTATTGAGAAATGTGTTCTAAAGTTGATTATCTATTTGTAGATGATTGAGCTCTTAGTAATTTATATAATAAATTATTAATAAATAAAAATTATTTTTGACAAGTTCATCATAAAAGTGTATCTTTCTTTAAACTCTTGTGTTATGATGAAGTCCTTAGAACTATAATATAATCGATAAAGAAGGATTTATCAAATAATTTTTAAATTTATTCGTGATCAAATGATATGTTATTAATAGGGACAATAATATTTATCAAGTATAGATCATTGTGTGCTATATGGATTGGTTATCTTCTAAACCAAGGAGTGTGGAGACACTGATATGGCATATAGGTGAGATATAGGAGTACATCATCACTAAATAGTGACTCACCTATGTAGCGCTCTGCTGTCAAGGACAGCTCATGGAGGATATGAACATAAGTGTCCCTCCGACCTAAAATCATCAAGTGACTTGCAAGCAACTCACTATGCTTTAGTACCAGACTATCTGTATTTTTAATATAGTGATGGAAAGCCACTGGATACAGTCAAGTACTTGTGAAGTCAATGTGTGAGTCATGATGGGATTGATCCCTCTAGTTTACAAGAATTAATGCATTCTTATATCTCAATTTAGTAAAATCTTGACTCACAGGATTTGAAAAAAATTGAAATACAATGTGGATGACTATTCCAGAGTTGACAGTTATATCCTAGATCATCTTGAGCATTAAGATCAAAGTGATGAATTATGCGGTAACTATATATCGAGATTCTTAAATATTACTTTATAATTATTTGATCTATCCAGACATTGGGTATTATTGCTAGATGGTCACTTTGATTAGTATAGAAAGAGATTCCTATACTATTGACTTAGTGTTCGAACTTATAGAGTTATGCACAAAGTCAAACAACATAGAAAAGAATTAATCGAATATTTATGTGTTCAATTTAGAAGTATGAGATTTGATTGAATATATAGATTTACTTAATTAAGAATTAAATTATAGATTATATGAAACTAAACACTAAATATGTGCAGCTAGCACTGCACATGAGGCGCAGGTTTAATTTTAAGGATGAATTTGATCAAATCTATGATTTGAAGAATTATGAGAGTTTGGATTCAAGTCTTAATTATTTTTGATCAGATCTAATTTAATTGGATTTGATTTTATTGAGACTAAATTGGATTAATTATTCAAGTTAGACTTAGATCTAAATCTTAATTGGATTAAGATTATCAGTTTTTTCAAATTTGATTCGGATCGGATTTGAATTAAATTCAAATTGAACCCAAATCTGAACCAAATTAGATTTGATGTACTTAGCCATATTTCTCATGCATTCTCTCACCCATATGGTAGATCAAGATGGAGGAGAGGGTGCTGGAAACTGCCCCCTCCCCTTGGGGATGCAGCATGGTGAAGGGAGATGCAAGTTAGCATCTCTTCTACTTCCATTAGGAAACCTTATGGTTTAGGAAGTTTTAATTTGACTCAAATTTGGAGGGTCCTATTCCTAATCTATGAAGGTATTTGATTTGATCTAGAAACTCTTGTCTATTTAAAGAGGGGTGTTGAGAAGAGAAAAAGTGATCAAGCAATTAATATTGGCATGGAGCTCTCTCTTGATGTGGGCATCACCTATCTCTTAGGCGTCCCCTCTCTTTGGGTGTCTCCTCTTTTAAAATGTGGTAGCATGTAGAGTCCTCCAAGGCTTTAAGATCAGATCTCAAGCCTCTCTTCTCCTATCCTCCTGAAGAATTCTTCATCCCTCTCTCCAACTGTTTGGCATGCGAGCGAAGTAGAGGGTCTGGACATCCGGATCTCGTGAAGCAACTCAATTCAGGAATCAATCAACCTTGATTATATCTTCCGCTATGAATCAAGGTGAGATTTCAAAAATATTATAAAAATTTTAATTGCTAATCTATTTAATTTTCTTTCTAGCATCTGATGCGATCGAACTATTTTTCCTTCAAAGGTAGAGCCATTAAGGGGCTCAAATAAAGTTTTGAGAGTTGCACTCTGATCTTCTTCTTGGTAGAAGCCAGTAAGGAAGGCCTTTTGACATGAATCCAGGAGTTCCTTATAGAAAGCCTTGCTCCTCCTGAAGTCCTCCATGCCTTTAGCTATAGCTTTAGCAACATGATGCTTGACAATCGTAGCTTCATCCACCAACTGAGATCGGGCCACCCTAGTCTGGGTTGCCTCTACCTTGGCTTGGGTAGCGGCTTTCTCAGCCCTTCCAGCTTGATCCCATGCTTGAGTATTTTGGCTTTACTTCTTGAAGTTAAGCCATCTTTATCCAAAGGTTCCTTTTGAAGGAAAGCATGGTGGGTGATGTGTATGCATTTTAAATTTTTTTTTATAGCGGAGCATATATAGATTAAATAATTTAATCTATAATGCATTCATAGATTAAATCTACATCACCATACAGGATCTATGACATGAACTAATATGCATGTATGCACATCTGAAATCTAAAATTCAACAAATACAGAACATATCTAATCTATATTTAGATAATATCTAAATATTAATTGAATACAAAACTTTATATCTGAGTGCGGATAGCAGATCATCACATTCAAAATTTATGGTAGATAGTTTTTCATGATACTTGACAGCCGCACATGCATTCGGTCTCTACGGGTATCCACACAAAGTCCTCGTGCTGATCGAGCTCCTTAGGAGTGCTAGCTCGCAAAGATATCATCTTTTGGCTGATCTAAGAGGAATATGATAAAATTGAAGAATAAGAAGACCCTCTCCTTTTTCTTTCTAAATTCATGCATCTGATCTCTATAATAGAGATCAAGAGAAGAACTCTTTCTTCTCAATTTTTCATGCATAAGAGAGAATCTTTCTCTCTTCCTTTCACATCCTTAAGAAAAACTTTTTTTCTCTAATTTTTTATGATAAAAATTAGATCTAATCTGATTTTTCATACTAAAAATCACATGAAATTATGAGATTTAGAAAAATCTAAAAGAGAAATCCAAGAGAAGAGCCATTCTTCTCTCTTCTTCTCTCTTTTTCTTCTTGATCTAGAATTCTAGAGATCCCCAAATGCCCAATCAAATTTTTTTGATATTTTTTCTCTAAATTTTTATATTAAAAATTAGATTTAATCTAATTTTTATCTTAAAAAATAATAAAAAAATTTTAAAAAAAACTCCTTCTTCAAGGCTGCGCACAAGAAAGAAGATCCATCTTTTTCTTTGATCTAAAACTTCAAGAAGCCTCAATCCCCATTCAAATTTTTTTTGATATTTTTTATTTAAATCTATATATTAAAAATCAGATCTAATCTAATTTTTATCTTGAAAAAAATTAAAAAAAATCTGAAAGAAGAATTCCTTCTTCTTCAAGGCTGTGCACAAGAAAGAAGACCCATCTTCTTCCTTATCTTTCTCTCGTTGGGAAGAACTTTTCTTTTTTAATTTTTTGCTATATAACCAACAGAGAAGCCTCTTTTTGATGCCCAAAAATCAACAAGAAAGAATCTCAAAAACATACCAAGATGGGAAGGAGAGCAGGGGTTGGCGTGTGGATATTGGGGCGTCCAACTCTTGGACGCCCCCTCCTTATTTTTGGTGACAAGAAAAGAAGGAGAGATGCCCTTTTTTCTTACAAAAGAAATAAGGAGGTGCACATCTCTTTTGGGGCATGGGATCTCATGTTAAAAGGATTTGAGGCATGGAGAATTAATAGCACATGGGTTGGTTCCAAGTTGGTTAAGTCCTATTCCAAATAGGATTCAAGATCTTGGTTAAATTCTAACTAATTCTTGAATTCAATCCCAACCAATTTAGGAATTAGTTATAATAAACTAATTAATTGAATCCTAGCCTAATTAGGCCCCAATCCAATTAAAAATTAGTTAGATTAAAATCTCATTGATCCAAGAATTGATTCTTAATGGATATTAGGAAAGTTTTTTAATAATAGGGCTTCATCCAATCAAGCCTATTATCAAATGATATTTGATCAAATCAAAGCCTATTATCCAATAGGATTAGATCCAATCCAACTCTATATAAAATAATTTTATATTCATGCATCCCTAAGATCAATTGGAATAAGCTCTGTAATTCAACAGGGCTGCATCCAATTAGTCCAAATCTAATCTAATTGAATTTAATTCAATTAGATCTAATCTAATCTTCATTACTTAATCAAATTGAGTTAATTAATAATTATATTATTAATTAATTATTTTTTAATTTATTAATCATTAGTAAATATTTATTGTAATCTTTGCATAGGATTAATCATCAATCAAATTGATAATTAAACCCTTTAATGATTCATAATCATCAATTAGCCATTTGATCAGATAGGTACTTCTATGTGTGTGACCCCATAGGTTCAAATTTAAGTCGGTAGTGTAAGAACAATTCTTATACTAATCGATGTAACCATCTAGCAATGGGATCCGACGTCCGAACAGACCGAGTGTATGCCTAGCAACACTCTAGAACCTATGTGGATATAGTTACTGTATAATTCATTCTTTTGATACTTGATGCTCAAGGATGACTTTGGATTAAACTGTCAACCCAAGAAGAGTGGTTCACATTGTGTCTCAACCTCAAAAATTTTGTGACTCCTCACTAGGACTACTTTGACCAAAATTTTTCTGAATTGAAATACAATGATGTATCATCTTCAATTTTACTTGAAGCAGTTAATCCCATCTTGACTCGTACTCAGACTTCATAAATACTTGACTGTACCCAAAAATCTTCCATCATCGAATTAAAAATTTGGATAGTCTGGCACCAAAGCATAATGAGTTGCTTGCAAATCACTAAGACAGCCTCAGATCCGAGGGACACATATACCCATATCCCATCAGAGCAATCTTTGATAGCAGAGTACTCCAGAAGTGATCACGTTCAGTGAAATATACTCCTACATATCATCCGTATGCCATACCCGTGTCACTACACGTCTTGGTTAAGAGGACAACCAACTAATATGGCATACAACGACCTATACTCGATATAATTATCGTCCTTGTGATAATTGTATCATTTGGTCACAAGTAAGATTTAAGAACCATATGATAAATTCTCTTTTATCATTTTGAAAGTAGTTCTAAGGACTTCATCATAATATATGAGTTCTATTTTAGAAGATATATTCCTTATGATGAATCTGTCAGATAACATTTATTATTTTATAATTCATATACTTATATAGAGCACAATCATCTATAACCTCGATAATTGGCTTTAGGACATATTTTCCAACACTTTTCAGCTTTCTCTGAAGAAATTTTGTTCTCTTATAGGGCCTCTGGATTTTCCTACAGCAAGCGCCTCCTTGGCCTTATCTTACTTCTCCTCAACTACTTGAAGATAGCAACAAAGTTGATGCAACCTGCTAAAGTAGATTCCATATTGTGAAGGCTTCCTGAAGGACCACCACCTAGTTAGGAACTAGATACACCGAGAAGAAGAATGTAACCAAGACCTTACCTCAACAGCACCTTGAAGATACTCCTTAAATGATCATGCCCACAGCCTTGCTATTTTGGGCAGAGACATCAATTCCCTCAATAACTCTATATAGGCCTCAGCCAATGGCATGAAACCATTGGTCGAGGATGAATGAACGTTAGGAAGGGTTAGAGCATCTTCTCTCATGGCCTCGAGAGGACCAATAGGGATCAAGTTTCTTTTCTTCTTCGATCGCTTCTCCCTCGATTGATCTGTGGCCCCCATTTCTTTGGGCTTAACTGTTAGATGTGTGTCCTAGATGCCAGATTGGCTGACACATTCTTGTACAAATTTAAAGATAAATTTATAATTTTGACTATAAATCAATAAAAGGATTATTCTTCTATCACATTGTGTATATTGTGTTTGTGATACATCCTTTGAGTTAGTAGGAATGTTAATTCATATTTTCAAGAGTTGAAAATTTAAGACATGAATTTACATAACTAACTCATAAACAGCTCCTGACCATAAGATCATCACGAGGATGGTGATCGATCCGGAAGGTTGGTGTACGATCGCTTTCTTAGGATAGATGTGTCTTGAGTCTACGGTGTGGAGACACCGGAGTGAGAGTACAGGTATTCATTGAGAATGAGAGTACTGAGCGTGATCACTTCGAGCAGTCATAAGAAAGTCTACCTTCTCGTCAATGACTAGCTCGATACTGTAGTTGTGTGTCTAGTTCTTTGATCTGAGGTGCATCGACAGTTCACCTTGAGTGTGTTATAGTTTGACTACACCATAACTCGATCTCCTAGCCATTCGGAATTCTGAGGTGTATGTTGGCCGTAGCATATTCATTGTAGAAACTAGGTCGCACCAAGATGGGATCTATCAACCTCGGTAGATGAGAGGAGTAGTCCTATGATAATTGGAAGATCGAGTCTTTAAGTCCATGGCCATGGTAGAGTGAAATAATGAAAAAGAAATTTTCATTAAGATTTCACATCGAACTCGAATCGATCGATTAACTCATATGACTGATGTTGGGTTTGATGAGTTTACCTTAGTCCTAATTCAGTCGGGACTCATGATAGAGAAACTCAATCACACAGGTAGCTGCACTGAGAGGTTCATCTTCAATTCTGATGGGTTGTCACCACATACTGCTAGGTGTTACTAATAGATTTTGGGAGCAATTAGAATGATATTGATGATCGATCATTCTAATTATCTGAATCAGAAGAGTTCTGATCTATCGAAAGGAGTTTCGATGATGTCGATGATGAGATCACGACATGTCTCATTACCATACAGAATTGAACCTAACTGGGTCACACAAATAAAGGTTAGGATCTGGATGTCATCAATTGGGCTAACTCAATTGATTTGGATTAGATCCAATTAGGTTCAAGAAAATCATGCTAGCACTCGATTGAGCCTAACTTTCTCCTCGTGTAATCTTTTCTGTCTCTACTGAGCCAAATGTGATTTGGCTTACCCAGAGAACCTTTGGAAGGTTTTTCTTAGTCTAAATGAAGCTTGTTCAGCTCAGAAAAAGCTTGTCTTAATTCATGAGATGAATTTAAGACAAGCACCTGCTAATTCCTGTCACTGGCCAATTTCATTTTAGGACATCTGTTAAATGTTGATATATGGGTCTTAAACTGAAGAGAGCTCATTGGAGGATTTTTATGGAGTGTCCACATGCCAAAATCCAATTGAATTGGGTGCCATAATCAGATTATGATGTGAGTCCAATTGGATTAAAGTGGGTGCCCCAAATGGATAAGAACCAAAGAGTCCTGATAAACATGGACTCTTTGGCGCCACCTTGCTTGAGCTTATCCAATGTTGGTGCCAACTTAGGAAAGTGGGTGGGGTTCTTATCTGATGTGATCAGATGACATCACTCTGCCAATCAAAATTTTTTTGAAATTTATTAAAATTTTTTGATTGGTTGAATGATGTAGCACTGCACAGCATACAGGATCTATATAAACCCTTCTGCGCCTAAGGTTTTGAGGTAGAAATTGTTTTATGCATAAAACCCAATAGCTGCCATCCCCTCCCCTCTTCTCTACATCCTCCCTGCTTTCCTTCCTCCCCTTTTCACATCCAAAGAGTTGGACATCCATCTAGCAAAGATCCAAGGCGTGGTGACGCCTGGAACAGAAGGTTGCAGGATTTCTTCGACAGGCTACCGCTCCAACTTCAGGAAGACTTTTGAAGATCATTCTAATCAGATTTAGATCTAATTTTTAGAGCATAGATTTATGAGGAAAAGATATTCTAGATCCTATCTGAGTGGATACTGGTAGATGTCAGGTGCTTGCGTGGCTACATCAGAACCTCGGGCTGTGCAGAGATCATCTACAGAGTAATCAGATTATCCTTGAGGTATTACTTATTTTCTCATCCCTTTTAGATTTATTTTAGACTTAATATTAGATATGAAGATTAGATCTAGAGATTTAGATCTAAAATATATGTAGGATAATTTTTTTTTAAATTATTCCGCCCCAGATTTGATGAAATCTAGAAGATCCTACGAGGAAAAGTGGTTTTCCTCCTGCAACTGGTATCAGAGCCAGGTTGTTGGCTCTATTTCAGATCTAATTTAGATCTGATTTTAATTTTTATTTATCTGATATTATAGATTTTAGATGTCACATCAGATGTGATAGGATCTGAAATCAAAATATTTAAAATTAAATCTAAGAAGATCTAACATGCATAAGATGCATGACTAGACTAGGATTAGTTGAATCCATGAATAGTCTTAAGCCTTATATTTTAATGAGATTAAAATATGAATTAAATCTAATTTATTTTTTATTTTTTTTGATGTTATAATTATTATAATCAGATCAAAAAATAAAAAATAAAATTTTAATTATTTTATAAAATTGATCTATTGCATGCCTAGACTAGTTGTAGAATTATTCTAGTAACTTATCTAGAATAGTTTTTATTTTGAATAGTTCAATTTAAATTCTATTTTTTAGATATTACATGTGACATATCAGATCTAAAAGCATGTTAATTAGATCAATTTTTGATACATGAGATGTATGCAAAGCATGTATTAGTTAGATCTTAAATTGTATATGTGATATGTTAATTTAGATCTAACTAGTTTTGTAGTTAAATTTATATTTTTGATTAAGGTATTCCTTATGGCCGTCCGATCATAAGAACGAAGTAGGATTTTAAGATCCTCTCTTTCTATTTAATGGGGTGTTCATATGATGTGTAGGGGTGCCGCACGTTCATCCTTAATCAAAAATCAAAACTTACTTTTCTGCAAAACCATAGATCCTGAAACCCTAGGATTTATTTTACATGCTTTGTTTATGAACCCAAACTTAATTAATGAATTAAGCTTATGAAATTAAGTTAGATCTAAAATTGAGAATTTCAGATCTAAGATATTTTCATAAAATTAGGTTCGGGCTTGGGTAGCTCAATTAAGTCTAGCGGTTGATCAAACCGAATCAAGAGTTGGTTAGGTAGAATCATGAAAGCTTATAATTGACTAGCCTAATAGGATTAAGTCTGGGTCAAGGTCGAATCACATTTAGATGTGACTCGATCAAGTTAAGACCTAATTTGGCTCAGTGGTTAGAGCCTAGATTGTAGGCTAATCCAATTAGTTCTGGTTTGACAATTTGGTATCTAAGATAAGTTGGGCAGATGCGATCGATTGATTTTTAATTGAGAGCTACTCGACTCGAATGCATTCTTGTCGAGTTAATGGCATATCCCTCCCACCGATCTCACTTACCTAGCCATATGTGTTGATTCAGTTTTGATTAGAGGTGGCTGACAATTCGAGCTAACCTATGCCACTAGGTTAGTCATAATTGTTATAACTATATCAAGTCAAGTTTAAAGAGACCTAAATCAAATCTTTCTAAGAAAATATTAAGTCTAGGTCTTCCACCATTATAGATGTACGGGCCCTTTTCGGTGTTGATTGTTCTCGGTTGGTTACAGTGGCTGGTTACAGTGGCTCAGTTGCACTGGAAAGATGCAACCATATCCATTAGGCATTGGATGCTACGAATTAGAGGATGGGTTGGGCTCAATATTTTGAATACGATGAGGGACCCAATCAGGAATCTAGTTCGTGCAAATGGTGGGTCAGACTTAACTAAGGATTGGAGCAATATTCCGAGCACGGTGAGCTTCATGAATTAGAGACCAAATTTTGGATGCACCATGATTAGAGAATCATTGGACAAGAGTTGTCCACTTATCAATTAACCCATCACCAATAACTATTAGGTGAGATGGTGAGCCAGTTGATGAGACCGCACCACCCACTAAAAATCACTGATCACGGAGATTTTCACATCTCTACCAAGGGAGTGTAGAGATATGAGAAAATAGTGGGAGCTTAATTTGTTTAAAAATAAAACCCTAAATAAATTAGTTAAGTCTGATTACAAAATCTAACTAGAAACTTTTGACTCTCTACAAAAAATATGTCTGCCTCAAACCCCCTGACCAAAATACTAGACAACCACAGATTGACTTGACCCAATTTCAAGGACTGGTTGAGGAACTATAGAATTATTTTGAGTTTCAAAAAATTGACTCATGTCTTGGACCAGGACCCATCTGCCATACCAGCACGTCCGACTGCTGAATAGAGAGCATTTCTGGAAAAGTAGACGGATGATGATAACAAAGCAAGGTACTACATGTTGGGTGCAATGACTGAGAATATTTTGACTACCCACCAAATGTTGGCTCACCTGTAAGAGTTGTTTGGTGAACAGAGTCGCGTGGCCAAGTATCAAGTCTGTCAAAGATTTAAGGCCAAGATGCGTGATGGACAGTTAGTCCAAGATCATTGTTTAACAATGATCAAGGACCTTGAGGAGCTTGAGAAGCTCGGTATCATCTTAGACAAAGATTTTCAGATTGATGTGATCCTTCAGTCCTTGTTCGATGCATATGGTCAGTTCATCATGAACTTCCATATGCATAAGATGCAGTGTACCTTGGCCGAGTTAATGAACATGCTGGTTATGGCTGAGCTTTCAATGAAAGGTTCAAAAGGTTCAGTTCTTACTATGGAGTAGACTTCTACCAAGAGAAAGTCTTTTGGGAAGAAGAAGAAGTCTGCGAAGAAGCAGAAGGTGGATGAAAAAAAGAAAAAGATAGAATTGAAGAAGAAGGCTGCTGATAAGAAAAAATATTTTCACTGTCAATCAGACGGCCATTGGAAGCGAAACTATCCTCAGTACCTGGCCACCCTGAAAACAAGAAGGATGGTCCTTCTGGAGGTATGCTTATTTTAGAATCTAACCTTATGGTTTCTTCTGCATCCAGTTGGGTGCTTGACTCTGATTCTAGTGCTCATTTGTGCACTTCTATGCAGGATCTTAAGGAGAGCAGGAGGTTGAGGGATGGAAAGATGATCCTACACATCGAAAACGGAACAAGAGTTGCTGCCATGACCGTGGGAACCTACCCTCTGTGATTACCGTTAGGATTAGATTAGTTTTAAGAGACTGTTATTATGTGCCTACAGCAAGCAGAAATTTAATTTCAGTTTCATGTTTAGCACAAGAAGGCTATGTGATTAGCTTTCATAAGGATCATTGTAATATTTTTTATGAAAATAATAAAGTTGCAAATGATTTTGTCATTAACAATCTCTATCAGTTACATGTTGATGTATCTGTATTTAATATTGAGCAAAATATGAATGCCATAAGAATTAAAAGGCCTAGAGATAGTCTAAATAATAAGTATCTGTAGCACCTAAGGCTAGGTCATATAGCGGAAGACAGGGTTAACAAATTAGAGAAATCTGGGCTATTGAGTCCGTTGACTTTCGAGTCATATCCAGTTTGTGAATCATATCTTCAAGGCAAAATGACCAAACTTCCTTTTGTGGGATATGGGGAAAGGGCCACAGACCTACTTGCCCTAGTACATACGGATGTGTGCGGTCCATTTGATGTGCCGGCTAGAGGTAATTACGTCTACTTCATTACCTTTACCGATGATATGTCTAGGTATGGGTATGTGTTTCTAATGAAATACAAGTCTGAAGCTTTTGAAAGGTTCAAAGAATTCAGACATGAGGTAGAAAAACAAACAGGAAAGTCCATTAAGGTCCTTCGATCAGATCGAGGAGGTGAATACCTTAGTCGAGAGTTCCTAAACTATCTTAAGGACAATGGTATAGTCTCTCAATGGACTCCACTTAGAATACCTCAACTCAACGGGATTTCAGAATGGAGAAATCGGACCCTATTAGATATGGTCCGTTCCATGATGAGCTTCACGGACCTCCCGAAATTTCTTTGGGGACATTGTCTCATAACAGTAATTTATGTATTGAATAGGGTTCCCTCTAAAATTGTTCCTACCACACCATATGAGATATGGGATGGTAAGAAGCCAAGTCTGAATCATCTCAGAATTTGGGGTTGTCCGGCTCATGTCAAGAGACAACAGGCGGACAAGTTAGAGTTCAGGTCTTTTAGAGCTCGATTCATTGGATATCCTAATGAGTGATTAGGATACTATTTTTATATTCTGAAAGACTATAATGTGATTATGAGTCGAAATGCTATTTTTCTTGAAAAATAGTTTATTCAAGATAGTGGCATCGGAAGAATAATTAAGCTCAAGGAGAATGTCTCTCAAGAGCAACGAGCTAAAGAACCTGAAGAACCAAATCAATCAGAACCAGTCTTAACACAATCTCTTCCACCTCGTAGATCGACTAGAATTTTTTGTCCTCTTAAAAGGTACTTAGGTACCATACAAGAGGATGTAGAGAAAATATTCCTCATGAAAAATGGGGCTCATGGTGATGACCCCAAGACCTATGATGAGGCGATATCAGATATCGACTCCAAAAAATGGTTAGAGGTAATGAGATCAGAAATTAACTCGATGCACTCAAACCAAGTCTGGACCTTGGTAGATCCACCTAAAGGTATTATACCTATTGGGTGTAAATGGATCTTCAAGAGAAAGATAGGTGCAGATGGAAATGTGGAGACATTCAAAGCTAGGCTTGTAGCGAAAGGTTATAGTCAGCGTGAAGGTATTGACTATCAGGATACCTTCTCGTCTGTAGCCATACTAAAATCCATCCGCATATTGCTTACTGTTGCAGCCTATTTCGATTATGAAATATGGCAGATAGATGTAAAAATGACATTCTTAAATGGATATCTTGAGGAAGATATCTATATGGAACAGCCGTTTGGTTTCACATCCAGTGATAATGATCACAAGATCTGCAAGCTGCGAAGGTCCATTTATGGACTTAAGCAAGCATCTCGAAGTTGGAATACTCATTTCAATGATGTGATCAAAATATTTGATTTCATCAAGAACGAGGAGGAACCATGTGTGTTCAAAAAGGTCAGTGAGAGCGCAGTTGTCTTCCTCGTATTGTACGTAGATGACATCCTCCTAATTGGGAATGACATTCCCATGTTGACCTCAGTCAAAGTATGGTTGTCTAAGGAGTTCTCTATGAAAGATATAGGAGAGGCATTCTTTATACTGGGTATTAAGGTCTATAGAGATAGACCAAATAGGATGCTCGGACTTTCATAGAAGATGTACATAGAGGAGGGCTAAAAAGATTTAGCATGAAAAACTCCAAAAGAGGTTTATTACCTTTTAGACATGACATTCATCTCTCCAAGAAGATGTGTCCTAGCACACCTGAAGAGATTGAACGCATGAGAAAGATCCCTTATGCTTCGGCAATAGGGAGCCTCATGTATGCCATGCTATGTACACGACCTGATATAGCCCATATTGTGAGTGTCACAAGTAGATATCTGTCGAATCCAGACGAAGAGCACTGGACTTCTATGAAATGTATCCTTAAGTACTTGAGAAGGACTAAGGATATGTTTTTAGTCTTTGAGAATGGAGAACTCCAGATTCAGGGATATACAGACTCAGACTTTATGTCTGATATAGATGATCGAAAGTCGACATCTGAGAGTTTGTTCATTTACAATGGTGGTGCAGTCAGCTGAAAAAGTTCCAAGTAGATGGTGATTATTGATTCCACCATAGAGGCAGAGTACATTGTTGCATCGAAAGCTGCAAAGGAGGTATTTTGGTATAAGAAGTTTGCCGCAGAGCTTGGAGTGATGTCATCGGATGCCATACCTCTTTACTGCGACAATAATGGCGCCATAGCCCTAACTAAGGAGCCAAGATCTCACCAAAAGTCCAAGCACATTGAGCGGTGATTCCATCTGATCCATGATTACCTCAAAAAAGGTTATGTCGAGGTCAAGAGAGTCGACTCCATAGATAATGTGGCAGACCCATTGACAAAGCCATTAGGCCAGTAAAAGATCAAAGTCCACCTTGAGAAGATGGGACTTAGATATGTAGCCAATTGGCATTAGATCATGTGAAAGTTTGTTAGATGTGTGCCCTAGATGCCAGATTGGCTGACACATTCTTGTACAAATCTAAGGGCAAATTTATAATTTTGACTATAAATCAATAAAAGGATTATTCTTCTATCACATTGTGTACATTGTGTCTGTGATACATCCTTTGAGTTAGTAGGAATGTTAATTCATATTTTCAAGAGTTGAAAATTTAAGACATGAATTTACATAACTAACTCATAAACAGTTTCTGACCATAGGATTATCACAAGGATGGTGATCAATCCGAAAGGTTGGCATATGATCGCTTTCTTAGGGTAGATGTGTCTTGAGTCTATGGTGTGGAGACACCAAAGTGAGAGTACAGGTATTCGTTGAGAATGAGAGTACTGAGCGTGACCACTTTGAGCAGTCATAAGAAAGTCTACCTTCTCGTCAATGACTAGCTCGATGCTGCAGTTGTGTGTCTAGTTCTTTGACCTGAGGTGCATCGACAATTCATCTTGAGTGTGTTATAGTTTGACTACATCATAACTCGATCTTCTAGCCATTCAGAATCTTGAGGTGTATGTTGGCTGTAGCATATTCATTGTAGGAACTAGGTCGCACAAAGATAGAATCTATCAACCTCGGTAGATGAGAGGAGTAGTCCTATAGTAATTGAAAGATCGAGTCCTTAAGCCCATGGCCATGGCAGAGTGAAATAATGGAAAAAAATTTTCCATTAAGATTTCACATCGGACTCAGATCGATCGATTAACTCATATGACTGATGTTGGATTTGACGAGTTTACCTTAATCCTAATTCAGTCGGGACTCATGATAGAGGAACTCAATCACACAGGTAGCTGTACCGAGAGGTTCATTTTCAGTTCTGATGGGTTGCCACCACATACTGTTAGGTGTCACTGGTGAATTTTGAGAGCAATTAGAATGATATTGATGATCGATCATTCTAATTGTCTGAATCAGAAGAGTTCTGGTCCATCGAAAGGAGTTTCGATGATGTCGATGATGAGATCACGACATGTCTCATTACCATATAGAATTGAACCTAACTAGGTCACACAAACAAGGGTTAGGATCTGGATGTCATCAATTGGGCTAACTCAATTGATTTGGATTAGATCCAATTAGGTTTAAAGAAATCGTGCTAGCACTCGATTGAGCCTAACTTTCTCCTCATGCAATCTTTTCTGTCTCTACTGAGCCAAATGTGATTTGACTCACCCAGAGAACCTTTGGAAGGTTTCTCTCAGTCTAAATGAAGCTTGTCCAACTCAAAAAAGGCTTGTCTTAATTTATGAGATGAATTTAAGACAAGCACTTGCTAATTCCTGTCACCTGCCAATTTCATTTTAGGACATCTGTCAAATATTGACATATATGTCTTAAACTGAAGAGAGCTCATTGGAGAATTTTTGTGAAGTGTCCACATGCCAAAACCCAATTGAATTGGATTCCATAATCAGATTATGGCGTGAGCCCAATTGGATTAAAGTGGGCATCCCAAATGGATAAGAACCAAAGAGTCCTAATAAACATGGACTCTTTGGTGCCACTTTGCTTGAGCTTATCCAATGTTGGCACCAACTTAGGAGAAAGGGTGGGGTTTTTATCTGATGTGATCAGATGACATCACTCCATCAATCAAAATTTTTTTGAAATTTATTAAAATTTTTTGATTGGTTGAATGATGTGGCACTGCGCAGCATACAGGGTCTATATAAACCCTTCTGCGCCTAGGATTTCGAGGTAAAAATTATTTTATGCATAAAACCCAATAGCTGCCACCCCCTCCCCTCTTCTCTACATCCTCCCTGCTCTCCTTCCTCCCCTCTTCATGTCCAAAGAGTTGGACGTCCATCTGGCAAAGATCTAAGGCATGGTGATGCCTGGAGCAGAAGGCTGCAGGATTTCTTCGACAGGCTGCTGCTCCAACTTCAGGAAGACTTTTGAAGATCTTCCTAATCAGATTTAGATCTAATTTTTGAAGCATAGATTTGCGAGGAGAAGACATTCTAGATCCTACCTGAGTGGATATCGGTAGAGGCCAGGCACTTGCATGGCTAGATCAGAACCTCGGGCTGTGCAGAGATCATTTACAGGATAATCAGATTACCCTTGAGGTATTACTTGTTTCCTCATCTCTTTTAGATTTATTTTAGACTTAATATCAGATATGAAGATTAGATCTAAAAACCTAAATCTGAAATATATGTAGAATAATTTTTTTTAAATTATTCTACCTCAGATTTGATGAAATTTGGAAGATCCTACGAGGAAAAGCTGTTTTCCTCCTTCATTAACAGCCTCGACAACAATGATCCCAACTTCAGCAACAGTGACTTTGATTTTCTCAGGAGAAGAAGACACAATAACCTTCTTCTTCTTCTTTTCCTTCTTTTGCTCAAGAGGACCAGATGGCTCACTTAAAAAAAGCACTATGCCTGCACCAACACTAAAATTAGCATGATCAACCTTATAATCAAGGGACTCAAGGTGTTGACACTCACCTCCAGGTGTCAGACCATCAAAATACAGCCTCTTAAGGAGATCCTTATGAAGGAGTTTGGTCTACGATAGCATTTTAAGCCGCTTCAAGCTCTTCACTATTACCTTCTTTCCTATAGATAGCTTTAGAAGTTCAAGCAATACAGACTTCATAGATGATCTCCACGCTATCGGAGACCCCCATGCAGT
This sequence comes from Elaeis guineensis, assembly GCF_000442705.2. Taxonomy (NCBI): domain Eukaryota; kingdom Viridiplantae; phylum Streptophyta; class Magnoliopsida; order Arecales; family Arecaceae; genus Elaeis; species Elaeis guineensis. The sequence goes on from NC_025997.2 coordinate 80,598,652, forward strand.
CGGAAGCCTCCATGAAGTTGAAGAACATAGGAAGAAAAAATGACTCTTCCATTCATTAATGGAAGAGAAATTAGAAGGAATGTTGATCACACCTTTTTAAGGAGAAGTGTACCACCAGCTACTGCTCCAGGGATGCATCTTCATTTGAAATAGTGCTTGGAACAACTTCGCTTGGAGCGGCATGCTTTGGTGTAGATGGAAACAAAAGAACTGAACTATCATCTACCAGATATTGGGAATGAGTTGGGTGGGTCAAAGCTGATACCACTTGAGCAGCTCAATGAAGACATCAGGAATTGGAAGCCTTGGGCCTGCCCTGAAGGCTTCTTCATACAAAGCCACTCTACCTTCTTAGGAAGAGGTAACCCTTCTAGAAAGGAGGGGTGCTTCAAGAGTAGTATCTTTCGGAATCTCGTATTCCCATTAGATTCACTCAAGGTCTTTTTCACCCTCTAAAATGGATTTAACCATATCTGGAGCTTGAGGGACCCAGCACTGCCACAACAGATCCCTCATAAACACAAATAGGTGGATTTGGGTCTCCAAATCCTTATTCCAATGATTTTTTTTAGGAGAGAAGCCATGGAAACAATGAAGAAGCTAAAAAAAAGGAGTAAAGAGAAGCCAACCCAGCAGTAACCTCAAACAAGAAGAAGATGATAGCTACAGCACTCTCTTTTCTTCCACTCTAACTCTACAAGCAGGAATCAGCAGGTGACACCCATTCATCTTGTATCTCTTATGACATGGCCCTGGGGTGACAATTCAGATGGATGGTCCAATCGATGCCCACAAGTCAACTCTTCACTAGACAACAAAGCATCTCACAGATCATTACTGTAGAACAACCACTGCACTGACAATCCACATACAATGATAATTTCTTTCTTGAAAGAACGAGCTCATGTCCTCTATAAATGCACGCGTCCAATTAGCTCCCTAGGTGGCATGCAATGTCAAAATTTCCCATTTTCTCTGGCTAGCTATTCGAAGCCAAATCTACTGCAGCCTCATCCGTAAGGTTCGGCCCTCATCAGTCTCGAAGAGTAAGAGACTTGGTCCAAAGCTTTAGCTACCAACACACACTAATTCTCTGGATCCTTCAGATAAGTAAATACTTGCTCCATATGTCATTTCTCTAAGATGGACTCTATACACACTAGATTCGTCTCTCCCATCTACTCTAAGCTCACCTTGAAATCCATCGGTACACTCCAAGTATCACTTGGAGCCTGCTAGACTTCCTTACTCCATCTCTCTATCTACACTCCACTTCTTCTCGTACTCGATCTTGATCATCAGAAATCCAACTCAAAAGCTCAGAACTCTTTTATTTGCTTCTGCAGGAGACTGAGTTAGGCATCAGACTATTGAAAACATCTGGCATGAGGACTTTTTCTATTTTTGGTGGTTTTGCATGACCTGGCTTGAGGGATCACTCGAAGACTAAAGGCCAGTCTGCGTGCTTGGAAAGGTCTGACCAACCCTCTAGAGAACACTTCATCCCATCTTTTAGGCTACAACTCAATGGCCTAAGCTAGATCATCTCCTCGACTGCAACACCAAGCACTTGCAATATCGTAGATAGGACCATTACACTTAGGGTGGCTCTGAAGTATGCATTTGAAGCTAATAGTTGATCTCATAATAAAGTAAGATGCTATCTTGATAATCCTCTACAATCTATCATCACTCTATGGGTATTCAAATCGCTCATGGACTTAGTGCATCTATATTTAATGGTAGGATTTGAGAGAATAGTTTCTATTTTAAGACTATTTTAACAAGAGTTCAATTTGCCAAAAGGGGTTGACAAAGACACTCAGCATCTTTCTCCACTAACTCACAGTCTTGTCTTATCCTTAACTAAAACAACAAGAAATTAGGCTCAACGCCATCTCTTTTGAAGGAAATCAACCTAGGCGTCACATTTGAGAAACTATTCTCCAGTAAGCTTCATGTATTAGAATTTTATGGGATAATAAAACTTACATAAATATGAAACCATCAAAGCCATCTAGAATCTCTCCCATCAATCTATCAAATCAATATGCAACAACCAACAACCATAAGAAATTACTAAGCTGGATATGCTCCTCACTATCATCGAGCAGCATGTTGATTTCCTAATCCCAACTCTAAGTATATCTGATGGAAAAGATCTCACAAGCTTTCGAGTGAGTTGGGGACCACGTTTGTGAAAAGTATCCTTTTATAACATGTCTCACCTATCAGATGGACATTATCCACAATAGTCTGTAAAGGTTAATATCACAATAACTATCAAGTATATCCTTATTATTTTATTAGAGGCTTATCTTTAGTCAGAGTCCAGATCCATTAAAACAACTAAAATAAATCCTGATACATGTTACTGTGGGCCATATCCGGATGGGGCTAAATCGGATAAATTCCAATATCCTGATGCTAATCCACTTGCTTATTTAAAAAGGCCAGCTCAAGCCATTCAAATTGTTACAAATTTTTGCATGTAATGATCCTTGGGAAACTTTGTTTTGATGTAAAATTATTTGAAATTGTTAGATAATGCATGCAATGCTTGGGGTGCAGTTTTTTCTTATGTTTTCCAAACCATTCTTGACATACAATATAAAATAGATATAATATAATAGATAACAGGAATTGAATAAAAAATAATAGATATAAGAGCTTAATTAATCTCTAAAATAAATAATTAATCATATTAATGATAATAGTAATATGATGTTCATGTGGTGAATGGAAAGCTTAGCATAAATCGAGGCTCCATTTTAGTTATGTATAATATATTAGTTTCTTGATGAAGAAGGGCAAGAATTTTTCTTCAAAAGAAAAGTGGATCTCAGGGCTGAGATACGTGACCATTACTTTTCCAATATATTTTGGAGACTGAAAGGTCTTAGCATCTTTAGGGTGTGGCATCCTGTGGACATTCTGTAGTCTCCAGAGAAGGCGCCAACCTGAAATTGTCATGGACTTGCCAAATTTTTTGGACTCTTTCTCATTTTGGATACTAAAGCGAGGGATTTGAATAATTGAATCTGAACATGGTTGTAGAACTTTGACATCTTGATGCATATATAGTTGTATCTTGCTAGGAGGTTATTTGGAATTATATATTTGTATAATTGATCAATCAGTTGCAAACATTAAAAAAAAACAAAAAAAACAAAAAAACAAAAAGAACGTCCGGCTCTCTCTTGAAACTGCATTGCTGGTAAAATAGGCATATCTTGATATACCAAGTAGGCTGTCACTCCAGTGCATAGACCTGGTACTTACTTGACCTGGACCTGATCAAAACCTAAAAATGAATGGTGTTGGATATTGAAGCAGACACATCAAATTTTTAGATTGGGTATGGACCCAAACAGTATAAATTAGCCGGTTGATTATATCCATACGTACATATACATATGCAAACATAATAAATTCATAAATATATGCACAAATGCGTATACATACCATATTAGTTTAATGCATATAATAAAACATTGTTAAACTTGTAATACTTAGATTCCAACCAATAAGGATAAGGCATAACCTTAATGAACTCTTGAAATCAACTGACCTTCTTCCTAATATGGATTTCTTTTTCCTTTGTTCCTAGGAAGAGATTAGGCAAAAGCCCAAGCAGATTCATTACGATAAGAGTATATATTCTTATCATGTCATCTAGAAGCAATCTATCCATCCTTAATTATAGTTACAATCAACCATGATGGTGCTGATAAGTGCGCTTGGTTCATAGAGGAAGCTCTAGGCAGCGATAGATGTTGGGGTTGCCACTAGAATAAGAGGTGATTTCCGGTGAATTACCAAACCAAATTGCTCTTCCATGTCCATATCTTCTTTGCTCATTCCGTTAGGCAAATCCCAATTGAACTTATAGAGAAGATTGGCAAGTGCAAGCTCGGCAGAAACTATACCCAATGACATGCCTGGGCATATCCTTCGGCCACTCCCAAAAGGTATCAACTCAAAGTGTTGCCCCTTGAAATTGATATCATTGTCCTCAAACCTTTCAGGGATGAAGGCTTCTGCATCAAGCCAATACCGGGAATCCCTACTAATAGCCCATACATTTATGTATGCCCTCGTCTTCTTAGGAATGTTATATCCTTTTATCTTGCAATCTTGCATGCATTCATGAGGAATCAGCAATGGAGCAGGAGGGTGCAATCGAAGAACTTCTTTAATTATGAGCTTGAGATAACGAAGTTGTTGAACGTCATCCTCTTCCACCTTCCCTTTGTTTCCAAGCAGTCCTCTAACTTCATCTTGGGCTTTCTTCAGAACCATTGGGTTCCTCATGAGCTCAGTCATTCCCCATTCTAAGGTAGATGCAGAGGTGTCTGATCCACCAACGAACACATTCTGCGAGGCATGGAACTGATTATCAGATCAAGTATAAAATAATTATTGACGTTTTTCTTTGAGGAATCGATATACTTGTGTGGATAATATAGAAAGAAGCATGTACACGTATCATAATTATATAGAGTTCATGTATAGGAGAGGAATATAATAGCATTTAGCATAGGAGAAATTATTTATGCATCATTATTAATTATATAGTGCTGAATTTGAAGGTGGTGCATATCTTATAAAAATAATCAAAAGTATGACAAAGAAAGCTGATATAGGGCAAACTATTTATTCATCATTATCAACTAGACAGTGCAGAATTAATTTGTAGGTAATGCATATCTTATACTAGAAACAATCAAAAGTATGACGAAGCTAGCTGATCCAACTTTTTTAGCATAAGACAAATTATTTATGCATCATTATCAACTACTCGGTGCAGAATTTGTGGATGGTACATATCTTACAAAAACAATCGAAACTACGACAAAGAAAGCTGATCTAATCTTTCCCCATATAATCCCTTCTAATTCCTTCTTGGGACCACATTCCCACACCCTGCATGTCTCACTCGGAAGTTGCCAAATATGTGCATTTCTGTGCTATCTTTTCGTACTTCTAACCAAAAAGCGAATCTGATTTTTTTTTTTTCTCTCTGATATTATCTTTTCTGGTTCTGTATGGAGATCTTCCATCACATGAGTTGTCACTTTGTAACTATTAGGCGATTTTTATCCTCTCGTGCTGGTATGGAGACGGCTCTACTCTGTGGAAAATCCAATTATACTAGTTTCACGTTGCGAGAAATCATTAGTCAGATGGTTGGTCACGAAATTTTGAAATCAAAGCTTCTAGCAATATATGTGATAATCACAAGGCTGGTTTCATTATAATTGTAATCGATATATCATACATAGAGGTTATTGTTGTTGTTGTTATTGTTGTTGTTGTTGGCCCGTATTTGTCCTGTATATGGACTTTGCCTCAGCTATGTTGGACATGCTTGGTATACTGTTAAGAAAGCTAAGCTAGCATGCATGTGTCTGCCTACACAATTTAATCATGCAAAAAAGAAAATAGTTGAACTATCCATGCATACGTGTCTCAAAGATGATAACATAATTGTATAATTTCTATAAACATGTAGGTGTGTAAAACAACTCACAGCACTCTATATGCACAACAAGGTTACTAACCATGACGATGCCTTTGATATGATCTTTTGTGAGGGGGAATCCAAGGCTTAAATCCTTCTGAAGCTCGAGAAGAACACCAATGAAGTCATCTCGGCTTCCTCCATGCATGTGCTTCTCAATCTCCTCCTCAAGAAGCTCATCCATGCCATGGAAGCTCCTCTCGAGCCTCGCTCTCGTGCCCGTGAGCACATCCAACCACTCCATCCAGGGAAAGAAGTCCCCTAAAATAAACCCACCCAGTAAAGACATCATCTCCCTTAGGAGATCATGGTATTTGCTCCTAGTGCACTCACCATCCCTCGAAATCCTCTTGCTAAAGATTTCTCGAGTAGTGATATTATTAAAGAGGCAGAAAGACATCTCACTAAGATTCACTAGACCACTCGAGGATTGTCTTAATATAGTTTGGACTAGGGTATTTACTTCTTCCCTCCTTATGGACTGAAAGGCTTGCACCCTCTTTGCACTGAAGACTTCTAACATGCCAATCCTCCTCAATTGTCTCCACTGGTCGCTGTAGGGTGAGAAGGCCATGTCTCGTCCGCCATAAGAGTATCGCTTGTAGGCGACGAGTGGAGGCCTGGTGCAAAAGATGTGATCTTGGTTCTTCAGAATCTCGGAGGCCATCTCCGGGGAGGATATGATGATGGTTGGTATGCAACCAAGCTTTAGGCTCATGAGGGAGCCATACTTCTCTGAAAGCAGTCGGAATGAGCGATATGGATGCTCACCCAACTGATGAAGATTGCCGATGATTGGGAGCCTTAACGGGCCAGGAGGGAGCCTCGGGATCGGCCAAGTGGCCTTGACACACAAGAATACAGCTATTGGAAATAGGAGGAGACATGAGTAAGCTAAAAGAGTAAGCAAGGACTCCATTGTGTTCAATGCCCTGTATAGTAATTTTGGGAGGTGAGCTCTCTCTTCCTCATATTTATAGCGACCCTTCGAGGGGTTGTGAGGTCTAGAGTCGTGTTGAGAGATGAGAACGGATCCATTTTGCTAACGGCAGCTGGTGCAGAGTAAAGGTGAGGCCATGTTCATTTTCCCAAGGGCTAAATGGACAAATAGGCATGTTCGAGGGGTGAAGTACGGGAGAAATTTCGTTTTCCCAAGTCGTAAACGGACAAAGAGACGTTCATGGCGTGAAAGACGGGAGGAATTTGATTTTCCCAAGTCCTAAATGGACAAAGAGGCATGTTCAAGGCCTGAAGTACCTTCCCAAGTCCTAAATGGGCAGAGAGATGCTCAAGTGGCGCACGTCAGAGATATTTCAGTTTCCCAAGTGCTAAATGGACAAGAAGACCTGTTCAAGGGGTGAAGTATGGGAGAAATTTCATTTTCCCAAGCGTCAAATGGACAAAGTGACGTGCTCAAGGGGTGAAGTATATATGGGATCTCATTTTCCCGAGCTACCTCCGGCGATCCAGAAAGGAGAACCCAGCCTTTGGGTAAAAACCCAGCCATGTATACAGTGCTTTATTTTTTCTTCCCTCATCTTAGTTTTGTGGTGGCGGGTTTTCTTTTTCTTTTGTTTTTTTTTTTTTGGTAATGTTTTGTTGCGTGTGTTGAGGACCACGCAATGTCGTTTTCAAAAGGCAGCTATGGTGCTATGGGACATGGCTTCATTTCCCCGTTTTTTTTTTCCTCGATGAGAGGGACGTGTGGACCACCTGTATTATTAACGCAGATTATAAAGCAGTCACGTCAAGGAGACCTAAATGGACTGGGGTGCTAAAAAGGTGGTCCCTCCTGAATTTGTGCAAAAGACAAAAAGTTAAGCATTCTTAAACCATGCAGCGGATATTTTTGCATGGGAAGCAAAGGCAGCAGCTCGTAGTGCGAAAGCTCCCCCATGCTCCGTACTCACCCTCTTAATTCATTCCGTTACACTTTCGGCTCGAAGTTTAATCATCCTCCCCACTGCTTGTCAGATAACCTTTGGAGGATTTCAGTGATACTGGATTGATATTTCCCCTCCTTTGGCTGTCCATCTATGAAGGTAAAAAATAATCTGCTCCATAAACAAAATTGGGGCTTTTGCCTCGAAGCGGAAGATTGTATAGTTATGTTCTCTCCAAAAGCACTAGATTGCAATTGCTGGAAGGTTTCTTCTTGCTACTCTCAAATCCGAGTTTATTGTTCCCGGTAACTAAGGAAAAATTATTGCATGCACGGGTGCAAGTGAATTAGAGCAAATCCTGAAACATATGCACGGTGGATAACATACAATCGAGAATTGATGAAATACAAGAAATAACGTGATGGAGTAATTCTTTGTACACCACATGCAGTGCAGAAAAAATGCACCGTCTCATCTGATTGGACCACATAACTACCACTTTCCAACACAGATTTAACACATGTAGTTCTTTTTTTTTATTTAAAATTTTGAATAATAAAAATATTCTTTCTTTTCTGAAAAATTATAATATCCTGTGGCCATATTATAATATCCTGTGGTCAAAGTATGACTTTCTATTCATAATTTGACTATAGGATAGAGGAGTATTTTTGTCATTTAAAAATTTTATAAATTTTCAATGATAAAAATTAATATCCTTTCCTCTTTATGACTTCTAAAAAAAATTATGACTTAAGTCATAATTTGACCGTAGGATATTATAATATGATCTAAGATATCATAATTTTTTCAGACTAGAAGGAAGATTTTTGTCATTCAAAATTTTAAACGAAAAAGTAGAATTATGGATATTAAATGTATTATTAAATACGTGTTGAAAAGTAATGACTACGTACTTCAATATGATTGAGTAGTGCACCTCACGTTAATTTTACAAAGACTTTCTCTAACATGGTCCAATTGCACCTGGTGCAATATGGTTGCCATACCATGGCACGATAGCTGCCTTTTGAAAACGACATTGTGTGGTCCTCAACCCATACATCAAAACATTACCAAAAAAAATCAAAACAAAAAAAAAGGAAAACCCGCCACCACAAAACAAGGATGCGGGAAGAAAAAATAAAGCACTATATATATGACTGGGTTCTCCTTTTTGGATCACTAGAGCTAGATCGGGAAAATGAGATCCCATATATACTTCACCCCTTGAGCATGCTACTTTGTCCATTTGACGCTTGAGAAAATGAAATTTCTCCCGTACTTCACCCCTTGATCGTGTCTCTTTGTCCATTTAGCACTGGGGAAAATGAAACATCTCTGATGTTGGGTATCGCTATAATTTTTACTTTTAATTTTTAACAAGTGTTTAGTGAAGAGCCACCATATGTAACAAAACTTCTTGTTACTCTCCCTTCCAAAAGGATCATAACTACAGGACAATCTTGCTAGCTCCACACGCATGGGTGACTGTAGTTATGATCCTTTTGGAAGGGAAGGCAACAAAACTTTTTGTTACATACGGCGGCTCTTCATCAGACACTTGCCGAAATCCGGTCAATTTCCAACCGGATGTAGACCTGCCCATCGAAGCTTGTGGGGCCGACAAGATTGTCCGTTTCCCAATACTTTGGAATTCTTGGGGGGCTAACAAGAAATTTTGTTACATAGGATGACGGACAAGGTTTGTTTCTTTCGCACGAGATGAAGAGTCAAAATCCGCTCCAAGATTATCCGATAGCTACTTCGACATCTATACAAATAAATAAATAAAATTTAAAATATTTTAAAATTTATATAGGATACAATTCAATGGACAATCTTATAAAAGATCAACCATCTTTTTGAATGAAAAATACAACCCAAATCCTCCAATAATAAATAAAAACTCGTGGCTGGATGCTAGCTTGGCAAAAAACATCTATACTTTCGCGGCACTATTTTTTCCTTCTTTTTTCAAAAAAGAAGATAGGCGATGCTTATCAATCATTTCATAGTAGAAATTAAACAAAGTATAATATTTTAAAAAAAAATTACTGTTGTGGATCTCCACCTCGGTCTTGGCCAAGTGCATCCTCGGCACCGATCAAAAACCTCAGAGACCAGATTACAGCGAGTTGGGAAACTTTTTCTGGCTAGCCTAAGGACATCAGGAATGTGCCTTAAAACTTGAGCACACTCGCGAGGAACATATGGACGACAACTCGAACCACAGTTTCGGCCGAAGTGGCCATACTTCGGCCATTGACGAGGTATGTTTCAGGTCAGCCCAAGCCGACCTCCGACTAAGATGTGTAGCTTTCTTCATTGACAGATTGCACCCCCTCTTTCGACTCTGAAATGTCTTGATAAGGAAAGGTATCTTTGTGATTGAATCATGCCCCCAATGGAAGTAATCATCACCAGCTTAATCTACACATAATAATCAAAAACTGGCCAAACTCCAAGGCATGTACGACTCTAATTCTCCCTTTATAAATAAAGAGGCATGGGGGACCCCCAAGGTAAGCTTTTAAAAAATTATTCTCTCCTCTTTATTTTTCACTTTCTGACTTAAGTGTCGAAGGATCCTCACTGGAAAATATGTCAATCAAGACTTTTTGTAGGTATTTAGAGTCAGTCTCCACTCAACCTCATCACCTCGGCTACCAGGATCGTCTCCAACCTCGGGCATGGGATTTCAACAATAATAGTTGGTGCCAGAGGAAGGGCACCTAACTTGATTTGGGATTCTAATATGAGAAGGAAAGTTCTCAAGTTCACCATGAGGCCACGAAAAGAAACATCAAATGCATCTTGTCATTCAAGCGGAGGATGGGCTAACAACATCTGGCAGGAGGATGTTGCACTCGAGTCGATTCAGAAAAATTCTTACCGACCATCGGTGCTGATAATTTTTCATAAGTAACACAATAGCCTTGTCTAGTAGATATATATAGGCTTTGGCCGTGGTTGCATGGGGGATGCAACAGACTACCGCACCTCACCCTACCTCAGAAGTTCTGCATCAAGATAGGAGTAGCCAACCGACCTTCTCTCTCACATAGCCCTAGGGTAGGTAGTCACATTAGCCAACCAGCTAGTCTCATCCGAAGAAGACACAGGCGCTTGCTAACTCCATTGTCAAGAAGGGATTCTACACCGAACAATTTTTCTCCTCATCATCACTTTACTTAGGAAGGTGAGATAGAGAGGAAGCTCCAGGAGATGAAGTGTTGGATCGATGCACTACAAAATCAAACCCCGCAACAACAACATATGAAGCTCGATTTCAATACCAACCCCCCATTTACTCAGAGGATTATGAAGGAACCACTGCCACCTCGGTTCAAAATGCTTTAGCTAGAGCCTTATGATGGGACCATCGATCCTGTTGATCACTGAAGAGAGAGAAAGTCTGTTTCTATCAAAAACACAATGGATTGCTAGGGTTGCATCTAAAATTTTCTATAACAACTTGATAAAGACCAGATCTTTATTTGATATGCAGTAGAATGGGGATCAAATCTCTAAAGAATCTGAATCCAAAGCCTCGTGTAGGTCTGAATTCATAAATCCTCTACTTCGCGCACACGCCAAGCTTCGCAGGAAAGTATGATGAAGCTTCAGATTGAAGTACCTTTGCAAGGCACCAAAGGGAGGGGAGAGAGCCTCTGATGTGATGCCTTACACCAGCAAGAGGGACACCCAAACAAGCTCTACGCCAAGGAGGATGGGATGCCTAAGGGGAGGTGACGCCAAGGAGAAGGGAAGGGGACACCCACTAGACCTTCACACCTCCTCTCTCTCTCTCTCCTTAGCATATAATCCAATTATTTTATCATGATAGTTAGAGCTCTCTCATATTTATAGATGATTTTTCATAACCCATAAGACTAGGATTTCTAATTCAGACAAGCTTTGAAGTAATCCACATCTTATCAAAGGAGTCCTAAGGGAGGAAGGATTGGCGCCTATATGCACCCACACCCACATCTCATGTGAGGCGGTAACTGTTGAAAATTATATTCTAAAATCAATCGTGTGACCATTGAGTTTCTCTTTATATATGAATTATAGATTAATGAATAAAATTTATTCTGATATTTTTTCACCACAAAGTTATATCTTCCTTGTAGAACTCTTGTGTTGTGATGAACTTCTTAGAACTATATTAGTGTATGATAAAGATAGGATTTATCATATAGTTCTTAAACATGTTCGCGATCAAATGATACATCATTATGGGATGATGATGTTTATCGAGTGAAGGTTATTGTATGCCATATAGATTGGTTATCCTCTTAACCAAAGAGTGTGGTGACATTGGTATGACATATAGGTGAGATGTAGGAGTACATCGTTGTTGATCCATAAATTGATTTTAATGATTACAATACATTTGAGGGGGTTACTAATGATTTTGGCTTGAAAAAAGATTTATTATATTTCAGGAATAAAATCATAATTTTATCAAATTCTGATTCGAGAGCCTCAAAAGTAAGAATAGAAGATTTGTGATATATTGGAGGTAATTTCATATTTTTTGGATATATATTTTTTGAGAGAAAATCAAGTTAAAAAAAAAAGTCGATCCTATGAGTCGACTCCTATCAAAAGGGACTGAACGGCACGCTATTTTTGGCTGGCACACCCAAAGGAGACAACCTTATGAGTCGACCTCTATTGTTGTATAGGCCAAAGATATAGAACAGTAATTTTCTGTTCTACACCACAGAGGTCGATCCTATGAGTCGACCATTGCGACAGAAAATCTCCGTAACGACTAGTTTTTCAGCTCATTTTGATCGTATTTAATACTTATTTAATGCATTTCAATGGCTCTATTTTAGCCCAGATCACTCTCTAGCATCCATTGAAGATATAAAGGGTCTTAAAGGAGGGAAAAAAAAAAAATTTCAAGAGATTTCAAGAGTTCATTTCAGCCTTAAGCAAAAAGTCATCTTCAAGCAAAAGAAGGTTTCATTTCAAGTTCGTCAATCCCCTAAGAGCTCATTCAAGTCTTCAACAACCTTGAAAAAAATCAGAAAAGCTTCTTCCTTGTTGTGTAAAATGTATTTAAGATTTTATTTGCTCATTAAAGGAGCTAAACTTGTATTTTCGTGTGATTAACTCTTATACTCTGTTTTTATCTTGATCTTTAATTTTGGAAGGATTTTAAAACTTAGAAAGATTGGTCCGAACCTTGAATCAGATTGTATTGAGTTGGATTATATCTGAGAAATAAGTGTTCTAGTTTGGGATAGCTAGAATCGGAGGTACCGATGTTGTATTCTTGTTGAATACATTTTAGTGAATTTAAAGTCTCAAGTAGGAGCTTGGAGAGTAGATATAGGTGCAAGGTTGGCACCGAACCACTATAAATCTTGATTGTTTGTGGTGTGCATACTTGCTCTCTATCTAAATTTTTTTATTTTCTTACATTCTTGCATCTCATTTTTATACCTAGCTTAAATCACTTACTACACATAATTTACTTATTATTACTTAATCCTTGTGGTTCTAAATTAATTTTAAAATTTTAGAAATCTAATGCACCCCCCTCTTGGATTGCATAGCTGGACAATAAGTAGTATCAGAGCTCGGTGCTCTAACCCTACTTTGATTTAACCATCAAAGAGCTAAAGATCTATGGCAACTCAAGTTGGTGCTTCACTAGCCGAGGGGCAGTCCACAAACTGATCTTCACTTTTCAATGGGTCAAACTATACCTATTGAAAAGCTTAGATAAAAATTTTTATCGAAGCTCTTGATTATGATATATGGAGTATCATAGTTAATGGACCACACACACCTATTAAGATAATTGATGGTGTAGAATCAACCAAACTCGAAAGAGAAGGGATGAGATTGACAAGAAAATGGCTCAACTCAATGCTAAAGCCATGAATATTTTATATTGTGCTTTAGATACTAATGAGTTTAATCACATTTCAACATGCATGTTGGCTAAAAAAATATGGGATAGATTAGAAGTAACACATGTAGGCACTAATCAAGTTAAGGAATCAAAAATTAACATGTTTGTACATAAATATGAACTCTTTAAAATGGAACATGATGAATCAATAACTGAAATGTTTACTCATTTTATGAATATTATTAATGATCTAAAAAATCTTGGTAAGTCTTATTCTAACAGCGATCTTGTGAGAAAAATTCTTAGATCTTTACCAAAGACTTGGGAGGCCAAAGTGATCGCAATCTAAGAAACCAAAGATCTGAATGTTTTACCCTTTGAGGATCTTCTAGAATCGCTAATGACATACGAGCTAAGCATGAAACAACATCAAGAAGAAGATGTCAAGAAGAAGAGGACAATCGCTCTCAAATCCACCACTCAATTCGATGAGAAATCCGATGAAACAGAAAATGAAGAGAGGATGAAGAAATAGCCCTCATCACTAGAAAGTTTAAAAGATTTATGAAGAAAAGAAAATAAGAGATGAGGAAGAGGCCACCTACAAAAGGGGAGCATAGCAAGGAGAAGGACAAGGAGCAGTTTCTTATTTGTTAGGAATGTAAGAAGCTAGGGTACTTTAGGTCTGAATGTCCACAACTTAAAAAGGACCTCAAGAAGTACAAGAAAAAGGCTATGGTAGCTATATGGAGTGATAGTGATGAGTCAAGCTTCGAAGAAGAAGATTCATATGAACAAGCCAACTTGTACTTATGGTACATGAAAATGAGATAAACGCTGAAACTCTTAGTGACTTTATCTTTGAAGAACTTCAAAAAGTATTTTATGATCTAGTTGATGATCAAAAGAAGTTAGAGGTAAAGAACAAAGAATTGAAATCAAAGAATCAATCTTTACTAAAAAAAATGAGATTAATTATTTCAAATGAAAAATTGATCTTGACACAAAAAAATCTGAACTTGAAAAATAAAATTACTAAGTTAAAATCTATGATAGAAAAGTTCAGTCTAAGTTCAAATAAACTTCAAATGATACTTGATAATCAAAAGGCCGTTTATAATAAAGTTGATCTTGGATACAACCCTTTAAAGAAATAAAAATTTTTGAAAAATATCTTTGTGAACTTATCAAGTAACAAGTTTTCAAATATCACTTACTTTAAATGTGGTAAAGTAGGACACAAATCTTATACATGTTTCTCTAGCAAATCAGAAAATTTTAATGTAAAGAAAATATGGGTTCCAAAAAGAACCATTGTGACTAACCAAAGAGGATCCAAGAAAACTTGGGTACCTAAAGTGAAAACTTAATTTTTGTATGTAGGTATGTCTTGCATCCCAAGAAATAAATCAGAAATAGTATCTTGATAGTGGGCGCTCAAGACACATGATCGGTGATGAATCTAAATTTATCACACTTGATGTAAAAGATGGAGGGATGGTCACCTTTGGAGACAATAGCAAAGAAAAGATCATCGATATAGGTAATATTGGTATCACTCTCTCCAAGTATATTAAAAATATTTTATTAGTAGATGGTTTGAAACATAATCTATTAAGCATTAGTCAATTCTGTGACAAAAGATACAAAGTTATTTTTGAATCTTCATAATGCATAGTAACTAGTCCCAATGATGAAGGTATTAAATTTGTTGGGCATAGACATGGTAAATTTATATGGTAGTGTTGGGTATAAAATACCCCCAGCCGAAGTTCGTAGGAGGCCGACCCTCCCAGGACTCTTCCGACTTCCGACCTTGTGCGACATCTTTCCGGACTCCTCCAGCAGCCGACCTTCCACAGTGTCCCCCAGATTCCTCCGACGGACGAACTCCTACCATACCCTCCGGACTTCTCTAATAATAAGCTCCTTCAGTCATCTATCGGACTGCTCCAAATGCTCTCTGGGCTCCACCATCAGCCGATCTTCTACAGCGACTGACTATTATCCGAACCTCTTCTAGACTTCCTCTTATCATGATTGACTCTACTCTGAGCTTCTTCCAGACTTCGTCAAGGTCCAGGCCTCTCCAGCAGCAGGACTTCTACAGTAACCAGACTCCATCCAAGTTTCTACGATGGTCGACCACCTTTCGAATTTCATCCAAACTTCTACAGTAAGCGACCTCCATCCGGACTTCCACGGCAACCAGTCTCCGTCCGAGCTTCTGCAGCAAGCGGCCTCCCTCCGGACTCCTACAAGAATCGGACTTCGTCCGAACTCTACAACAGGATTGTAGAAGTTTGGACGAACTTCTACAATGGATGGGCTCCAGTAGATGGATTTCTACGGCAACCGACTGTCTTCGATGTCTTCCGTACCTCTCCAAGCCATCAGCCTTCTACAAGTGCCAATCGAACTCCTCCGACGAACGAGCTCCCACAATGCCTTCCGGACTCTTCTATCGGACCACCTTCTATAGCGCTTTCCGAATTTCGGACGAACTTCTCTAGCAATCGGACTCCAGCCAGACTTCTCCAATAGAGAGTCTCCGTCCGGACTTCTACAGCAGATGGCCTTCGTCTGCAGCATCAACGTCTAAGGCGCCCGACAATAGTTAACCCGTCAGCAACCTCAGAAACATCCAAGCTTCTTTTAGACAGAGAGCTACCCCGCTCCACCAGATGCCCCAACCGAGCTTCAACCGTCCATCCCGAACTCCCCAGCAAGTCGCGACAATGGACACCACTACTCTCTGTAACAAACTCCATATGGTCCCACCACACTCTGGCAAGTCGCGACAACGGACACTACTCCACTTTTCGTAACAAACTCCACGTGGCCCCGAACAGCCCACACTACAAGAAATTTGACTTTTTGCGATGAAATTTTTTCATCGCTAAAAATCATATTTTCGTCGCTAAAAGTATTTGCGACGAAATATATCATCGTTAAAAATTTGTAGAGAAAGCCTCGTAGCAAAAGACCTTAGCGACGAAATGATTTTATTTCGTCGCAAAAAATAGTAAACATAGACGACGAAGTATGTGTTGTATTAGCGACGAAAATATTTTATCGCAAGAGCTTAAATTTTTGTCGCTAAAATTACAACGAAAAATAATTTCATCGCTAAATATTATGATTAAAAAAAATATTCTCTTATTTTTGGCGATGAAAACGAAATTCATCGCAAAACTTAGCGACGGATTTCGTCGCAAACAAAATTTGTCACAAAAATTTCATCGCAATAATTATGATGAAAAAAATATTCGTTGCTATAATTGCAATGAAAAAAAAATTTCGTCGCTATAATGGCGATGAAATAAAAATTTCATCGCTATAAGGGCGACGAAATAAAAAAATTCGTCACCATAATTACGATGAAATAAAAATTTCATCGTAAAAAGTTAAAATTTTTAGCGACGAAACTATTTTTTCGTCACAAAAATAGCAACGAAATAAAAATTTCGTCGCTATAAGGGCGACGAAATAAAAAAATTCATCACCATAATTATGATGAAATAAAAATTTCATCGCAAAAAGTTAAAATTTTTAGCGACGAAACTATTTTTTCGTCGCAAAAATAGCAACGAAATAAAAATTTCGTTGCTATAAGGGTGACGAAATAAAAAAATTCATCGCCATAATTGCGACAAAATAAAAATTTTGTCGCAAAAAGTTAAAATTTTTAGCGACGAAACTATTTTTTCATCGCAAAAATAGCAACGAAATAAAAAATTTCGTCGCAATGTATAATAAAAATTTTACTTTTTTGGGTTCACAAATTTTTTGCGACGAAATTAATATTTCGTCACTAAAATAAATTTTGGATAAAAAATAAAATTTTTATTTTTTTTCAAAAAAAATCTGCTCAAATATAAATTCTCTGATCAAACATATTTTAAATAAACAATATATTAACACAATAAAAATATTCTAAGTCAAAAGATCAATTCCAAGTATCAAAAAGTTTCATAACCATCTTTGTCATATACAAAAATATAAGTCCATACACCATTTTAAATTTAAAATAACTACAAACTAGGTATGATCTGACTCGTTGGCCTCGTTCCCTTCTCCAAGCGTCGATCCCTGATCCGATATGTATCACGATGGTGGTGCATGAAGGAACCAGATCTAGGGTTTCAGGGTTAGATCTTGAAAAAGAGGGTT
This sequence comes from Elaeis guineensis, assembly GCF_000442705.2. NCBI lineage: Eukaryota > Viridiplantae > Streptophyta > Magnoliopsida > Arecales > Arecaceae > Elaeis > Elaeis guineensis. The sequence continues at coordinate 80,616,113 of NC_025997.2, forward strand.
AGATCTTGAAACTTTTTCAAGATCATACAGCGGAAGACTAAAATAAATCAAAATTTATTTTCTAAGATCAGAAAATTCCTAGATCTAAGATCCTATTACATGATTATTACATAGCATTAAATCAAAAATTAAAATATATAAATATAGCATGAACTACATGTTGATCATATCAACATGTTTCTATACTACATCTAATGTATGTATTAAACAATAGATCAGATCTATTACCTTGTAAGTTAGACGTTCTAACCTTGCTGATCTGGGCTTGAAGATGATGTTGCAAGCCGCACACGCGTCTGGCCTCTAGGAGTCATCCACACGAGCCCACGAATCTCGATCAGAAGTCCTGCTTCAGGAAATCAGCGCAGTATGCTAGTACTGCACTGATCCTTCTTTGATGGTTGATCAGGTACCTCCTTCTTCTTGATTTGGACTCTTCCAAAGATGAAAAGTAAAAGAAGGAGTTTCAGATCTGAGACACTCTCAGGAAACTCAAGATGGAGGGAGGAAAGATATGAAAACAAAAACCCAAGAAGAAGACCCTCTTCTTCTTCACGTTTTTCTCTCTAGATACCCAAACTTGCATCTTTTATATCTCCACGACCCAAAGGTATTTCTCTCTGATTTTTGGATGGAAAAAAGGTCTATCAAATTTCTAATTTTTTCTAAAATTTTACAAAGAAACTCATCTTATATAGAGAGATATGATAGAGTCCTTGTCTAGGTCAAACACCTAGTCAAGGCTTATCCAAACATGGCAAGTTAAGGGACGCCAAACTCTTGAGCACCTCCTTCATATTTTCATGTATGGATCATCAGAAAAGGGTGCACAATATATACCCTAAAATCCATAAAAATTTCAAAAAAAATTTGGATAAATTCGATGCAAAATTGAAAGAGTTTTGGATTTCTAAAACTCTATCTCACAGAATTCGAAATCCAAACTTATTCCTTTTAGATTTGATCCAAACCACCTTCCATGTAAGAAAGAAGAGAGGAGACCTTTTTCGAACGTGAGAGAGATCTGAGAGAGGGCTTTTATCGCACAAAATAAGTGGAGATTGGCGTTGAATAAGAGAGAGGGCGTGGAGAAGGCTTATGTGGCGCAAGGTGGAATCCTAGTCTTACTAGGATTCTGTCTTATGACTTGTTTTAATTTGGTTTCCCAAACCAAATCAAATCAAAATTAGATCAACCCAATTAAAATAGGTTTTAACCCAATTAAGAACCTAATTTAATCAGATTAAATTAGATTTAAATCTGATTTAATTTTCTAATCAAATTAGAAATTAGATTGACCCAAGTCCTAGTTGAACTAGGACTAGTTTTTCCTTGCACTTGGCTTATCCAATAAACCAATTGGACTTGATCCAATCAAGCCCAAAATAAATCTAATTAAATTATATTTAATTAGACTTAATCTCAGCCCATTGGCTTAATCAAATTAACCCAATTAGCAATCGAATTGCTAATCGATCCTCCTGCAACTCTTGCACTGGGTTAAATGTCAATCGTATTGATCATTTAACCCTAGAACGATTCTTAATCGTTGATCAACCATCTGATTGGATCATGAACTCTAATGTGTGTGACCTCATAGGTTTGAACCTAAGTCGATAGCATAGGAACAAATTTCTATACCAATCGAAGTGATCATCTAGCAATGGTACCCGACGACCGGATAGGTCGAATGTGTAGAACAACATCCTTAGAACCCATGTGGATATAGTTTTCATATAATTCATCCCCTTGACCAAAATGATCATAGGACACCCCAGAGTTTAACTGTCAACTCTAATCAGGTTGTCCGCATTGTATTTCAAAATATCAAATCCATCTGATGGATTACCCTGGCCAAGATTTTGCTAAATTGAAATACAGCGACTCATTCTTCTCCAACTCTTGGAGTGGTCAATCCCATCTCGATCACACTCTGACTTCGCAAGTACTTGACTGTGCCCAGAAGCCTTCCGTCCCTGAATTAGAAATTCAGTTAGTCCAGTATCAAAGCACAGTGAGTTGCTTGCAAGTCACTGAGGTGATCTCAAGTCTAAGGGACACTTATACCTATATCCCATCAGAGACATTCTCGACAGTAGAATACTCTGGAGTTAGTCACGTTCAATGATGATGTACCCTTACATCTCACCTGTATGCCATACCAGTGTCTCCACACTCCTTGGTTAAGAGGACAACCAACCCATATGGCCTACAGCGACCTATGCTCGATAGAAGCTGTCGTCCTTATTAACAGCCTATCATTTGGTCGTGAACAGTTTTAAGGACTAATCGATAAATCCTCTCTTTATCAAACCTAAATAGTCCTAAGGACTTCATCATAACAACGAAGTTCATTAGAAGATGAAAGCTTATGATAAAGATGCCAAATATATTTTATTTATTAACAAATCAATTACAATACTTGGTTGCTCAACCGTCAACAGCTTGACGATTGGCTTTTTGGGACACATTTTCCAACAACTCCCACTTGTCCTAAAGCCACTCGGCACAGTATCTAATACCCATCTTCGACTTGTGGTTGTCGAACTCCTTTATTGCCAGGGCTTTAGTGAAGGGGTCGGCTAGGTTCTCCTTTCCGTCGATCTTCTGAAGGTCGACGTCACCTCGATCTACGATCTCTCGGACCAGGTGGAAGCGGCGCAAGATGTGCTTCGTCCGCTGATATGCTTTGGGTTCCTTCACCTGAGCTATGGCACCAGTGCTGTCGCAGTAGAGCAGGACTGGACCATCGAGGGAGGGTGCTACTTCGAGCTCAGTGATGGATTTCCTCAGCCACACAGCTTCCTTTGCAGCATCCGATGCTGCGATGTACTCCGCTTCACAAACAGAGTCCGTCACAATATGCTGCTTGGAACTCTTCCAGCAGATGGCTCCATCATTCAGAGTAAAGATATAACCCGACACGCTCCTGCTGTCATCATGGTCAGATTGAAAGCTAGAGTCTGTGAACCCCACAAGTTTCAGATCTGACTCACCATAAACCAACCATTGGTCCTTAGTATTTCTCAAATACTTAAGGATGGCTTTAACCACTTTCCAGTGATCTTCTCCAGGATCAGATTGGTATCTACTCACTACTCCTAGTGAGTATGCCACATCTGGTCTTGTACATGTCATGGCATACATGATAGATCCCACGGCTGAAGCATATGGGACTCTACTCATACGCTCTCTCTCTTCAGGAGTTGTCGGACAATCCTTCTTAGAGAGAGAAATTCTTTGGCCTATCGGTAGATAGCCCTTCTTAAAATTCTCCATGCTGAACCTCTTCAGCACAGTGTCTATGTACATGGACTGGGATAACCCAAGCATCCTTTTAGATCTATCCCTATAGATCTTCATCCCTAGGATGTAAGATGCTTCACCCAAGTCCTTCATGGAGAACTATGATGACAACCAAACTTTTATTCCCTGTAGTGCGGGGATGTCATTCTCGATTAAGAGAATGTCATCCACGTACAAGACAAGGAATACCACAACTGGACCATTTGCCCATTTATAGATGCAGGGCTCTTCTCCATTCTTAATGAAGCCATACGTTTTGATCACCTTATCAAAACGCATGTTCCAACTCCGAGAAGCTTGCTTCAGTCCATAAATGGATCTCTGAAGCTTGCACACCTTGGACTCATCTGTGGATGTAAACCCTTCAGGTTGTATCATATACACCTCTTCAGTCAGCTCTCCATTCAGGAAAGCTGTCTTTACATCCATCTGCCAGATCTCATAATCCAGATGGACAGCTATTGCAAGCAATATCCGAATAGATTTGAGCATTGCCACAGGGGAAAACATCTCGTCATAGTCAATACCATAACGTTGGCGATACCCCTTGGCAACCAGACGGGCTTTATAGGTCTCCACCTTTCCGTCTGCGCCCCTCTTCCTTTTGAAGACCCATTTACACCCAATGGGTTTAACCCCTTCAGGTGGGTCAACCAATGTCCATACATCGTTGACCTTCATGGACTCCATTTCGGATTTCATGGCTTCAAGCCATTTTTCGGAATCAGATCTCTGCATAGCATCCATATAGGTGATCGGATCCTCATTATTCTCATCAAGTTCGATGGGATCACCGTCTCGGATCAAGAAACTGTAGTATCTGTCCGGCTGACGCGATACTCTATCGGATCGCCTTAATGGTGCAGGTATATAGGGCTCCGGATGTGATCTAATCATATCCGACTCAGGTTCAGCTATTGGTGTCGGTCCTTCTACCTGTTGAACTTCATCAAGTTCAACCTTAGAGGCAACGGTTCCTTCACCAAGGAACTCCTTTTCTAAAAAGATTGCCTTAAGGCTGACGAACACCTTTTGTTCATCAGCATGGTAGAAAAAATATCCTTTTGTCTCTTTGGGGTACCCTATGAATGAGCATTTGTCAGACCTAGGTCCAAGTTTGTCTGTGACTAATCGTTTGACATAGGCTGGGCACCCCCAGACCCTAAGGTGTGAAAGTACTGGCTTACGTCCTGTCCATATCTCATATGGAGTCTTAATTACAGACTTACTTGAAATCTTATTTAACAGATAACAGGCCGATTCGAGTGCATATCCCCAGAAGGATATCAGCAAGCTAGCAAAAACCCATCATGGATCAGACCATGTCTAACAAAGTCCGATTCCTCCTTTCAAACACACCATTATGCTGTGGTGTTCCTGGAGAAGTCCATTGGGAGAGAATCCCATTCTCTCCTAGATATGTGAGAAACTCACTAGAAAGGTATTCTCCTCCTCGATCAGATCGAAGAGTTTTAATACTCTTCCCAGTTTATTTTTCTACTTCACTTCAGAATCGTTTGAACATTTCAAATGAATCCGACTTATGTTTCATCAGATAGACATATCCATATCGGGATAGGTCATCCGTGAAAGTTATGAAGTAGAAATATCCACCTCTAGCACTGGTGCTCATGGGCCCACATACATCAGTATGTACTAGGCTCAAGAGCTCAGTAGCTCTCTCACCTTTTTCAGTAAAAGGTGACTTGGTCATTTTACCAAGAAGACAGGACTCACAGGTTGGAAGTGATTTACAATCACTGACTTCGAGGATTTTCTCTTTAGTCAACCTGTTTATTCTGTTCTTGTTTATATGACCTAGCCTACAGTGCCATAAGTAGATATCTGACATACTATCTAATCTAGGATGCTTGCCAGTAGAATAGACTCTTATCGGGCTTGATCTTTCTGGTCTGGCTCTGCACTGATGTCCCAGCCTGAACTTGCACCTTCTTCACTTTCTTCTTCTTGTTCTTCTTTCCTTTCTCAAAGGGTCGAGAACCAGAAGACGAACCTCCCACTGAGTTCACCGACTCCTTGTGAAGTTGGTGATCCTTCTCAAAGTTCTGAAGCAACCCCAGTAACCCGTGGTAGTTTACTTCAGGCTTTATCATTCTATAATGAATGAGGAATGGGAGATAAGACTTGGGCAGCGAGTTCAGTATTGCATCTTTCCCAAGCTGCTCATGAAAGGGAAAGCCGAACTTGCTCAATCGTTCCATCAGCTTGATCATGTACAATACATGATCAGTGACAGAGGCACCATCCCGCATTTTGGCGTTGAAGATGGCACAACTAGTCTTGTGCCTCTCCACGTCATCGGGTGTGCCAAAGGCATCCTCCAACACTTGAAGCATGTCTTTTGGCTGAGCCGTCTCGAATCTACGACTGAACTCGTCGCTCATAGCAGCCAGCATTATACAGCGCACCGTGGTCCGATCACTGAGCCACTTCTGGTAAGTGTCTCTGACTGTTCCACGTGCATTGACAGCTGGCTCCTCAGGTGCAGGATCCATTATCACATATAGGATCCGTTCATGCTCCAGGACTATCTTCAACTTTCGGTACCAGCTACTGAAATTGGGTCCCACCAACTTATCATTGTCCAACAATGATCGGAGCGATAGCAAGTGGCCATATTTGCACAAAAGAGAACCATAACCTAATTAGTAATTGATTCATTAAACCTAAAGATTTAGACTTTAATCAAAAGGTTTCTCCCACTATTTTATTCGAATTGGTAGCCTCTACCTCCAACTCGAGGAATTACCCTAATTCCTTAGCGGGTACTAGAATCCACTTAGACTGCACACAAGCCCAACTTTGGTTGGTCAACCCATGTACATCTAAGGGTAGGTTCATAACCAATTGTTTCTCTAAACAATTTTTAGTAATTTTAATTTTGCCCCAGAAACCTAATCAGTAGGCTTTGGCCTCCACTGTAAGGATCCGGTTAGGTCCAACCATTAACATGATCATACTTGGTGTATCTAACCAACGAATGATTAAGTCCAACTTTGGTTGGCTCACCTAACCACCATTAGAGAGACACTTTCAAGTCATCATATGATGAGTGATAATTCCATTAGTCAACAAGCACCAGGCCTTTGGGTCTGCAATGATTATTGAGTTAATGGACTCATTATTAAACACCTTAATGGGAGGCTATGACTCAGTTATCTCCATAACTTTATCATTTTAAAGACCTAATAATTTTAAAAGATTTAAATAATTTAGAGGATGAGGTCAGATGAACCAGCTTATCATGATCCTCCCACTGGCTTCACCAAGTCAGCTTAAGGGAGACCAGGGCTGGTCTAGGAGCACCTAAATCAGTCACACTGATTTACCTAGCTGACATGGGTCAGCTCGAATAGTCAAGTGATCCGATCAAAACATAATTTCACCAAGAGGCCAGGTAAGTTCGATCAGTGGGAGGGTCTGCCAAAGCTTGCCTTAGACACCATCAGAAATGGCCAGGTAAGCGGGCTCCCAATTAAAAACCACCGGTCTGGTTTACCTTAGACACCAACTGGTTTAATTAGTTTCGATTAGATCAACCTAATAGTTCATGCTAGACCGCTTAGCCAAGAATCAAGTCTATTTGGTTCTCGTTAAAGACATGGACTTGACCAACTACAACTATTGTAATTGATCTAGAGAATCCTTGATCTAATCTAAGACAACAATTGATTAGATTTAGTCAATTCTCTAATTAAGTCCATCTTTAATCTAACCATAGGTCTAACCCAATTAATGGACCTAATTCCCACTAACCCATTAACCCAATGTGTTATGATTTGTGTCTTAGATTCTTCAATTCACAATCCTAGAACCTAATCAAACAACTTCTTAATTCTTAATTAAGTTTTGGGCTGAGGGTTGGGTTCGGCTTTTCAAAAAATAATTTTTATATTTGTAAAATAATTTTACAATATGATTCTACCAACCATATTGCATGTTTGATTCATAATCAAGATGCAAGTGAAATAAACATGAAACTACTTTAGATCTAATCTAAACAGGTTCATGTAATTGAAATAATTTCAACTTTAAATAATTTTTTTGCATAAAAATTATTAACAAAGAGATTTTATTTCAGATTTAAACATCTTTTAAATCTAATAAATCATAAATTTAATCTAGATCGTATCTAATAAATTTATAATTAAAGATAGATCTACACAAACTAGGACAACTTTTGCATTGTAAGGGGTAAACCTTACAGCAGGACAACCTTGCAGTTTGTGATTGATCTAAAATTTTAATTTCAGATTTAATAATCAGATTATAAATTAGATCTAATCTAAAAAATAATCTAAGCATGTATAAATAATCATGTAATAAAGAACCTAGGCTCTGATACCAATTGAAGGAACCAGATCTAGGGTTTCAGGGTTAGATCTTGAAAAAGAGGGTTAGATCTTGAAACTTTTTCAAGATCATACAGCGGAAGACTAAAATAAATCAAAATTTATTTTCTAAGATCAAAAAATCCCTAGATCTAAGATCCTACTACATGATTATTACATGGCATTAAATCAGAAATTAAAATATATAAATATAGCATGAACTACATGTTGATCATATCAACATATTTCTATACTACATCTAATGTATGTATTAAACAATAGATCAGATCTATTACCTTGCAAGTTAGACATTCTAACCTTGCTGATTTGGGCTTGAGGATGATGTTGCAAGCCGCACACACGTCCGGCCTCTAGGAGTCATCCACACGAACCCACGAATCTCGATCAGAAGTCCTGCTTCAGAAAATCAGCACAGTATGCTAGTACTGCGCTGATCCTTCTTTGATGGTTGATCAGGTGCCTCCTTCTTCTTGATTTGGACTCTTCCAAAGATAAAAAGTAAAAGGAGGAGTTTCAGATCTGAGATACTCTCAGGAAACTCAAGATGGAGGGAGGAAAGATATGAAAACAAAAACCCAAGAAGAAGACCCTCTTCTTCTTCACGTTTTTCTCTCTAGACACCCAAACTTGCGTCTTTTATATCTCCACGATCCAAAGGTATTTCTCTTTGATTTTTGGAAAGCACAAAGGTCTCTCAAATTTCTAATTTTTCCTAAAATTTCACAAAGAAACTCATCTTATATAGAGAGATATGATAGAGTCCTTGTCTAGGTCAAACACCTAGTCAAGGCTTATCCAAACATGGCAAGTTAAGGGATGCCAAACTCTTGAGCACCTCCTTCATATTTTTATGCATGGATCACCAGAAAAAGGTGCACAATTTATACCCTAAAAGCCATGAAAATTTCAAAAAAAATTTGGATAAATTTGGTGCAAAATTGAAAGAGTTTTGGATTTCTAAAACTCTATCTCATAGAATTCGAAATCCAAACTTATTCCTTTTAGATTTGATCCAAACCACCTTTCATGTAAGAAAGAAGAGAGGAGACCTTTTGTGAACGTGAGAGAGATCTGAGAGAGGGCTTTTATCACACAAAATAAGTGGAGATTGGCGTTGAATAAGAGAGAGGGCATGGAGAAGGCTTATGTGGTGCAAGGTGGAATCCTAGTCTTACTAGGATTCTGTCTTATGACTTGTTTTAATTTGGTTTCCCAAACCAAATCAAATCAAAATTAGATCAACCCAATTAAAATAGGTCTTAACCCAATTAAGAACCTAATTTAATCAAATTAAATTAGATTTAAATCTGATTTAATTTTCTAATCAAATTAGAAATTAGATTGACCCAAGTCCTAGTTGAACTAGGACTAGTTTTTTCTTGCACTTGGCTTATCCAATAAACCAATTGGACTTGATCCAATCAAGCTCAAAATAAATCTAATTAAATTATATTTAATTAGACTTAATCTCAGCCCATTGGCTTAATCAAATTAACCCAATTAGCAATCGAATTGCTAATCGATCCTCCTGCAACTCTTGCACTGGGTTAAATGTCAATCGTATTGATCATTTAACCCTAGAACGATTCTTAATCATTGATCAACCATCTGATCGGATCATGAACTCTAATATGTGTGATCTCATAGGTCCGAACCTAAGCCGTTAGCATAGGAACAAATTTCTATACCAATCGAAGTGACCATCTAGCAATGGTACCCGACGACCGGATAGGTTGAATGTGTAGAACAACATCCTTAGAACCCATGCGGATATAGTTTTCATATAATTCATCCCCTTGACCAAAATGATCATAGGACACTCCAGAGTTTAACTGTCAACTCTGATCAGGTTGTCCGCATTGTATTTCAAAATATCAAATCCATCTGATGGATTACCCTGGCCAAGGTTTTGCTAAATTGAAATACAGCGACTCATTCTTCTCCAACTCTTGGAGTGGTCAATCCCATCTCGATCACACTCTGACTTCGCAAGTACTTGACTGTGCCTAGAAACCTTCCATCCCTAAATTAGAAATTCAGTTAGTCCAGTACCAAAGCACAGTGAGTTGCTTGCAAGTCACTGAGGCGATCTCAAGTCTAAGGGACACTTATACCTATATCCCATCAGAGACATTCTCGACAGCAGAATACTCTGGAGTTGGTCACGTTCAATGATGATGTACCCTTACATCTCACCTGTATGCCATACCAGTGTCTCCACACTCCTTGGTTAAGAGGACAACCAACCCATATGGCCTACAGCGACCTATGCTCGATAGAAGCTGTCGTCCTTATTAACAGCCTATCATTTGGTCGTGAACAGTTTTAAGGACTAATCGATAAATCCTCTTTTTATCGAACCTAAATAGTCCTAAGGACTTCATCATAACAACGGAGTTCATTAGAAGATGAAAGCTTATGATGAAGATGCAAAATATATTTTATTTATTAACAAATCAATTACAATACTTGGTTGCTCAACCGTCAACAGTTTGACGATTGGCTTTTTGGGATACATTTTCCAACAGTGCAGAGGCGGCATCATGTGACTGTAGAGGTGCTAACTCAGAAACATCAATACCGAGCCGTCCCGCCATCGCAGCTACTATCCTCTCGAGCGTCTGACTACGATTCATCCAGTAACTAATCTGATCTTGCATCATGGTCATGGATGTCCTAACTGCCTCTGGCACCGATGCATCATTAGACCGGCCGGATGACGAACTGCGTGATTTTTTGGACCGCATGCTATGACCAGATCCTAGCTGCCGTCCGAGGACGATATCCAAAATCGTATCATCTGTCATCAAACAAACCTGCTACGATCCTGTATCACCGTCAGATCCCACCTCCCTCGTCGCTTGGTCTCTCAATTCTAACATTTTTTCCTTCACAATAAACCAAATAAAATCATAAATTTTTTTCAAACTCTTTAAAAGTATTCAAAATGTAGAGTAATGAACATATATCATGTATCACTAAATGCATATAACAAAAAAATATATATGGTTTATAAATTGATAGAGATGTACCTGTAAGGAGATGATGCTGCGGTACCATGACCTCCGGCTGGGCAAGCTCTGACTGAGCACTAGTCTGCTCTGTAGACTCGGGCAACTGAGTCTCATCTAAATCCTCTGACTCATCATGCAAAATGCTAAACTGAGGATGTGTATCATCAAGCGGAGCCTGCTGCCTACCTCGTGAATGTCTACGTCCAGGACCAGTCATGATGCTGCAATGATGACATGGCAAGTCTTATTACATCATCAGAAATCACATGGCAAGGTGGCCCTCAGTTAAGTTGCTGGAAGATCATGCTTTGCAACAACTTTGGATTGAAATGCACATGAGTAGGGAAGAAGTACGATGGTTATGGGAAAAAAATGCAATTTTCTTAACCTTTAGAATGTATTGTAATGTTATCACTTACTGATAGAACTCATCCCCGCCCATTTCCATTCTTAATAGCTATATAGCAAGAACCGTGCAAAGAAAACACTTAGGTAAAAGGCACGAAATATGCGCTTAATCAAACTGAACCCGCGCTAATTGACCAGATCAAAAGCTTGGACTCATCTCGTAATAAAGTCCATTAAAATGAATCCTACATTGAATAAGTGGTTAGAAAGAAAATTGTTTACTGTTGCATACATATCCATATGCATATATGCACCTATTGATGCACAAAAATATATAGACACGCAGCTGCTGCCCCAACTTGATGGTTCCATCATGTGACACAAAAGATCCCAGTGTTTGTTCATTAAAATTTTTGCAAAAATAAATGCAGTATAAGAACAAAATTAGACCAATAATCTCATTCCAGCCGACAAGAATGAGTGGGTGTGATTCAGCAAGTTCCTGGGTGTCCCACTAAATTGCATCACGACACCACACTAGATTCCTTCTCCATCAGTAGAACCTGAAAATGCCGCAACATTTTAGTCCCATACTAGCTAGAGAACTTGAGAGAAGAAAGCAACGCGTTCATCAAAGATAAATTGATACAGACGGCAGCTTCTTAGTACAGATTCTCCCCTGAAATTGGCTCAGAGACAAATCTAAGTTCCTTTACGAAGACAAAATATTGCATCCAGAAATACTGACAACCAACCAAATTTAAAGCAAAATTCAGTAAATATTGAGTTATAGCTACTTATCCAAAATTTTCTACCTGTTTAGATTCTTCAATTGGAATGAAGATTATGTCCTGCTCAAGAACTGACAAGAAAATGAGCAGGTCTATTGATGAATTCAAGGACAAATACAAAAATAGACAACAAAAAAATAAAAGGAGACAGTTCTATCTATATCTTCATAATCTCCAAATGATTACCACATCTCCTCTTCGACCACATATATAGCAACATTTCTTTTTCAATATTCTCTACCTGGTTCAAATACCAGAGCCTTTTAATAAATTTGCATTCAGGTAATTAGGTTCAAAGCTGTCCCTTTTAAGTTTTATCATCAGCTGACCATACTTCATAGCATAACAAAAACTTCAAGTCACTTTATGTACGATTCCTGTTTCCAGACAATCTTCCACCTCTGGTGGTAACTGGTTCCACTTACCTATACAGAACTGGCTTGCTTGGTTAAAAGTTAAAACACAACATGGAACCTCGATAACTTTCAACCAGAAATGGGGTCAAAAAAGATAGTAGAGTACTGTTAGAATCATAATAATCTAATTGGAGCTCCGTGCAGAGGAAACTTGCCCAAAAGATTGAAGCGTTGCCCCACAGTTTGGTATAATTTCTCAACAGAAGTTTCCACAAGCCCAAGGCAGAAAATGTTTAAAATGCTATAATTTGATAGGTACAATGCATATAAGAAAATTTCTCACAGAAAGGGTAATTGAAAAATTAGATCCATTTCAAAAATTAGACTAACAAAATTGAAAGGACAGAAAGGAGTTGGTGAAAGAATCGAAGGAGGGAGTTGTCATCATGGTGTGGGCTGTCTGTAGGAATGAACACCTGTGTTGAGACACACATAGTAAAGCAGCAAGATGCTATTGAAAACAGACAGAGGAAACGGCACCCATGAGTAGAATTAGTGTAGGACCTTTCATTCTATTATGGACGGTAGGCGGCGGTAGGCCGAAGCGGTAGGCGGCGGCGGGGGACGGGAGGCCGAAGCGGCAGGCGATGCCGCGGAAGGGGGCAGCGTGGGCGAGGCGGAAGAGGGGCAGAAGAGGAAGAAGAAGATGAAGGAGAGGGCTCTAGGGTTAGGGTTTCAAGGGATTGAAGGGAACCGGAGAAAAGAAGGCAGAGAAGAGGGAGGATTCGAGGGACCGGGTTTGAGAGGGGAGGAGGAGGAGGTCGGAGTCGGAGAGGAAGCGGAGGGAGAGGAAAACGGTGGAGGTGAGGAGGTAGAGGACAGGCGAGGAGGGAAATGGTGGGGGAGGGAGGGAGATGGCGACACAGTGGAGATCGAGAGGGAGACGGTGCGCGGAGGAGAGGGTGGCGAGGCGGGAGGGAGATGGCGCGCTGGGAGGTGGGCTCGATCAGCGACGGGGGGCGGGAAGGATGGTGGCGGGGAGGGAGAGAACTTACCGGGAAGGACGACCGGCAATCAGAGAGGGAGGACTGTCGCCGGAGATCGGGGAGGGAGAAAATTTGGACGACTGCGGCGGAGATCGGAGAGGGAGAAATCAACAGGTTTATTTTCAATTAGGGCAAAATATCAAAGGATTTTTTTTTAATTAAAAAATATGTAGCGACGAAATACATTTGTTGCTAAAAATAAATATTCTGTCGCAAAAAAATATTTTTTTTGCAACAAAATTTTTTTCGTCGCAAATGATTAATTTTTTACAACGAAAATTTAATTTCATCGCAAATATAAAAAATGATCGTAAAATCAAGTTTTTCACAACGAAACAAATATTTCATCGCATAAAATCAATTTTTTTGCGACGTAATTATTTTCATCGTAAAAAAAAAATTTAGCAACGAAAAATTTTTTCATCGTCAAAAAAAAATATTTTTTTGCGATGAAAAAAATTTCGTCGCTAAAGATCAATTTCTAGCAACGAAATTTAAATTTTCATCGCAAAATATTTAAATTTTTTCAACAAAATAAAATTTAGCGACGCAATAGTTTCGTCGCTAAATATAAATAAAATTGATCGCAAAAGCCTTTCTTTTTTGCAACGAAATATCAATTTCGTCATAAAAAATATAATTTTTTTGCGATAAAATTTTTTTTTGTCGCAAAAAAATATTTTTTTACTACGAAAAAAAATATTTCATCACAAAAAAATTTATTTTTTGCAACGAAAAAAAAAATTCGTCGCTAAAAATCAACTTCTAGCAACAAAAATAAAAATTTCGTTGCAAAAGATATAACTTTTTGCAACTCAATTTTATTCGTCGCAAATACCTGATTTTTGGAGACAAAATTTAAATTTCATTGCAAAAGCTTAGTTATTTGTGATGAAATAAATTTCGTCGCTAAAATTTCATCGTTAAAAGTCAAATTTCTTGTAGTGCCACTACCAGGTGGTTACAGACGTCGCTGTCGATCAGTTACGCTCTCCCGTCTATAAAAGAGACCCCCCAAATGTTGGGAATAGTGTCCCAAAGCCAATCGTCAGTCTGTTGATGGTTGTGCTCACTTTTGAATATGTACATGAATTATGAATTAATCAAAATTATTTTGGTATTTTTTATCACAAAATGTTTCATCTTCTAATGAACTCCTATGTTGTGGTGAAGTCCTTAGGACTATTTAGACTCGACAAAGGAGGATTTATCGTTTAGTCCTTAAATCTGTTTGCGACCAAATGATATGTTGTTACCAAAGATGACAACGTTTATCAAGCATAGATCATTGTGTGCCATATAGGTTGGTTGTCTTCTTAACCAATGAGTGTGGAGACACTAGTATGGCATACAGGTGAGATGTAAGGGTACATCTGCACTGAACGTGACCGACCCGGAGCTATTTCTGCTGTTAAGATTTGCTCCGATGGAATATGGGTATAAATATCCCTCCGACCTGAGACCGCCACAGTGACTTGCAAGCAACTCACTACACTTAGGCACTGAACTACCTGAATTTCTAATTCAGTGACGGAAGGCTGCTGGGTGTAGTCAAGTACTTGACTTGTCGGTGCGTATGTCAAGATGAAATTGACCACTCCAGTTTAGGAGCTGTATACAGTCGTGTTTTAATTTAGCAAAATTTTGACCAAGGTAGTCCTTGTGAGGAGTCACAGGACTGTTTGAGTTGAGCACGATTCGGATGATCTGATCAGGGTTGACAGTTTAACCCTGAGTCATCCTAAACACAGAGGTCAAAAGGATGAATTATACAATAACCATATTCACGTAGGTTCTGAGTGTTGCGATTGTGATTTTTCGACCTATCCGATCATCGGGTACCATTGCTAGATGGTCACTTCGATTAGTACAGGAATTGGTTCCTGTGCTACCGGCTTATATTCGAACCTGTGGGGTCACACACATTAATGGTTCCTATCTGATCTGATGGCTGGTGTAGAATCGTATATGTTTGAGACTCAGTGATCGAGAATCAGGATTCTCTGATCACGAGTTCCACACATTATGGGTACTGGGGTCAAGAGTCCCACTGGTTGGGATTTTTCGATCAGGGTTACATATCGATGAATTTTGATATCCGATTGCCCATCGAATTTGGACTCAATATTTATGAGAGGTTTAATTAGTGATTTAATCACTAATTAACTCAGTTTGATTGAGTAATTATTTTTGGATCAAGTCTAATTGAATTGGATTCAGTTGGATTTGACCCGATTAGGTTAAGAGTTGACCTAATCGTCGAGATGGTTTGGTCCCTGATTTGATCAGGGGTTGGGCTTAGTTAATTCCTGATTTGATTAAAATTTTATTGAGCCTAATTAAGCCTAATTAAGTGTTGAAAAATGTATCCTAAAAAGCCAATCGTCAAGCTGTTGACGGTTGAGCAACCAAGTATTGTAATTGATTTGTTAATAAATAAAATATATTTGGCATTTTCATCATAAGCTTTCATCTTCTAATGAACTCCGTTGTTATGATGAAGTCCTTAGGACTATTTAGATTCGATAAAGAAAGGATTTATCGATTAGTCCTTAAAATAGTTCACGACCAAATGATAGGCTGTTAATAAGGATGATAGCTTCTATCGAGCATAGGTCGCTGTAGGCCATATGGGTTGGTTGTCCTCTTAACCAAGGAGTGTGGAGACACTGGTATGACATATAGGTAAGATGTAAGGGTACATCATCATTGAACGTGACCAACTCCAGAGCATTCTACTGTCGAGAATATTTCTGATGGGATATAGGTATAAGTGTCTCTTAGACCTGAGATCGTCTCAGTGACTTGCAAGTAACTCACTATACTTTGGTACTGGACTAACTGAATTTTTAATTCAGAGATGGAAGGCTTCTGGGCATAGTCAAGTACTTGCAAAGTCAAAGTGTGATCGAGATAGGATTGACCACTCCAAGAGTTGGAGAAGAATGAGTCGTTGTATTTCAATTTAGCAAAACCTTGGCCAGGGTAATCCATTAGATGGATTTGATATTTTGAAATACAATGTGGATAACCTGATCAGAGTTGATAGTTGAACTCTGGGGTGTCCTATGATCATTTTGGTCAAGGGGATGAATTATATGAAAACTATATCCGCATGGGTTCTAAGGATGTTGTTCTACACATTCGACCTATCCGGTCGTCGGATACCATTGCTAGATGGTCACTTCGATTGGTACAGAAATTTATTTCTGTGCTACCGGCTTAGGTTCGGACCTATGAGGTCACACACATTAGAGTTCATGATCCGATCGGATGGTTGATCAACGATTAAGAATCATTCTAGGGTTAAATGATCAATATGATTGATATTTAACCCAGTGCAAGTGTTTCAAGAGGATCGATTAGCAATTCGATTGCTAATTGGCTTAATTTGATTAAGCCAATGGGCTGAGATTAAATTTAATTAAATATAATTTAATTAGATTTGGTTTGGACTTGATTGGATCAAGTCCAATTGATTTATTAGATAAGCCAAGTGCAAGAAAAAACTAGTCCTAGTTCAACTAGAACTTGGGTCAATCTAATTTCTAATTTGATTAGAAAATTAAATTACATTTAAATCTAATTTAATCTGATTAAATTAGGTTCTTAATTGGGTTAAGACCTATTTTAATTGGGTTGATCTAATTTTGGTTTGATTTGGTTTGAGAAACCAAATTAAAACAAGTCATAAGATAGAATCCTAGTAAGACTAGGATTCCACCTTGCACCACATAAGCCTTCCCCACGCCCTCTCTCTCATTCAACGCCAATATCCTCTTATTTTATGAGACAAAAATCCTCTCCCAGGTCTCTCCCACGTTCACAAAAGGTCTCCTCTCTTCTTTCTTACATGGAAGGTGGTTTTGGATAAAATCAAAAAGGAATAAGTTTGGATTTCGAATTCTATGAGATAGAGTTTTAGAAATCCAAAACTCTTTCAATTTTGCACCAAATCTATCCAAATTTTTTTTGAAATTTTTATGGCTTTTAGGGTACATATTATGCACCTTTTTCTAGTGATCCATGCATAAAAATAAGGAGGAGGTGCTCAAGAGTTGGGCACCCCTTAACTTGCCATGTTTGGATAAGCCTTGACTAGGTATTTGATCTAGATAAGGACTCCATCATATATCTCTATATAAGATGAGTTTCTTCATAAAATTTTTGAAAAAGATAGAGATTTGAGAGACCTTTTTGCCATCCAAAAATTAGAGAGAAAGACCTTTGGGTCGTGGAGATATAAAAGATACAAGTTAGGGTGTCTAGAGAGAGAAACGAGAAGAAGAAGAGGGTCTTCTTCTAGGGTTGTTTGTTTTCATATCTTTCCTCCCTCCATCTTGAGTTTCCTGAGAGTGTCTCAGATCTAAAACTTCTTCTTCTACTTTTCATCTTTGGAAGAGTCCAAATCAAGAAGAAGGAGGCACCTAATCAACCATCAAAGAAGGATCAGCACAGTACTAGCATACTGTGCTGATTTCCTGAAGTAGGACTTCTGATCGAGATTCGTGGGCTCGTGTGGATGACTCCTAGAGGTCAGATGCATGTGCGGCTTGTAACATCATCCTCAAGCCCGGATCAGCGAGGTTAGAACATCTAACTTGCAAGGTAATAGATCTGATCTATTGTTTAATACATACATTAGATGTAGTATAGAAACATGTTGATATGATCAACATGTAGTTCATGCTATATTTATATATTTTAATTTTTAATTTAATATTATATAATAATTATGTAATAGAATCTTAGATCTAAGAATTTTCTAATTTTAGAAAATAATTTTGATTTATTTTAGTCTTCCCCTGTATGATCTTGAAAAAGTTTCAAGATCTAACCCTAAAACCCTAGATCTGGTTCCTACAATTGGTATCAGAGCCAGGTTCTTTATTATATGATTATTTATATATACTTAGATTATTTTTTAGATTATATCTAATTTATAATCTGATTATTAAATCTAAAATTAAAATTTTAGATCAATCACGAACTGCAAGGTTGTCCTGCTGTAAGGTTTACCCCTTACAGTGCAAAGGTTGTCCTAGTTTGTGTAGATCTATCTTTAATCATAAATTTGTTAGATATGATCTAGTTTAAATTTATTATTTATTAGATTTAAAAGATATTTAAATCTGAAATAAAATCTCTTTGTTAATAATTTTTGTGCAAAGAAATCGTTTAAAGTTGAAACTGTTTCAATTACATGAACTTGTTTAGATTAGATCTAAAGTAGTTTCATGTTTATTTCACTTGTATCTTGATTATGAATCAAACATGCAATATGGTTGGTAGAATTATATTGTAAAATTATTTTACAAATATGAAAATTATTTTTGAAAAGTCGAACCCAACCCTCAGCCCAAAACTTAATTAAGAATTAAGAAGTTGTTTGATTAGGTTCTAGGATTGTGAATTGAAGAACCTAAGACACAAACCATAACACATTGGGTTAATGGGTTAGTGGGAATTAGGTCCATTAATTGGGTTAGACCTATGGTTAGATTGAAGATGGACTTAATTGGAGAATTGACTAAATCTAATCAATTGTTGTCTTAGATTAGGTCAAGGATCCTCTAGATCAATTACAATAGTTGTAGTTGGTCAAGTCTATATCTTTAACGAGAACTAAATGGACTTGATTCTTGGCTAAGCGATCTAGCACGAACTGTTAGGTTGATCTAATCGAAACTAATTAAACCAGTTGGTGTCTAAGGTAAACCAGACCGGTGATTTTTAATTGAGAGTCCGCTTACCTGGCCATTTCTGATGGTGTCTAAGGCAAGCTTTGGCAGACCCTCCCACTGATCGAACTTACCTGGCCTCTTGGTAAAATTATGTTTTGATCAGATCACTTGACTATTCGAACTGACCCATGTCAGCTAGGTAAATCAGTGTGACTGATTTAGGTGCTCCTAGACCAGCCCTTTTAATGGTCTCCCTTAAGCTGACTTAGTGAAGCCAGTGGGAGGATCATGATAAACTGGTTCATCTGACCTCATCCTCTATATTATTTAAATTTTTTAAAATTATTAGGTCCTTAAAATGATAAAGTTATGGAGATAACTGAGTCATAGCCTCCCATTAAGGTATTTGATAATGAGTCCATTAACTCAATAATCATTGCAGACCCAAAGGCTTGGTGCTTGTTGACTAATGGAATTATCACTCATCATATGACGACTTGGAAGTGTCTCTCTAATAGTGGTTAGGTGAGCCAACCAAAGTTGGGCTTAATCATTCATTGGTTAGATACACCAAGTATGATCATATTAATGGTTGGACCTAACTAGATCCTTATAGTGGAGGCCAAAGCCTACTGATTAGGTTTCTGGGGCAAAATTAAAATTACTAGAAATTATTTAGAGAAACAATTGGTTATGAACCTACCCTTAGATGTACATGGGTTGGCCAACCAAAGTTGGGCTTGTGTGTAGTCTAAGTGGATTCTAGTACCACTAAAGAATTAGGGTAATTCCTCGAATTGGAGGTAGAGGCTATCAATTCGAATAAAATAGTGGGAGAAACCTTTTGATTAAAGTCCAAATCTTTAGGTTTAATAAATCAATTACTAATTAGGTTATGGTTCTCCTTTGTGCAAATATGGCCACTTCCCTATCGCTCCGATCATTGTTGGACAATGATAAGTTGGTGGGACCCAACTTCGGTAGCTGGTACCGAAAGTTGAAGATAGTCCTGGAGCATGAACGGATCCTATATGTGATAATGGATCCTGCACCTGAGGAGCCAGCTGTCAATGTACGTGAAACAGTCAGAGACACTTATAGAAGTGGCTCAATAACTGGACCATGGTGCACTGTATCATACTGACTGCCATGAGCGATGAGTTCAGTCACAGATTTGAGATGGCTCAGCCAAAGAACATGCTTCAAGTGTTGGAGGATGCCTTTGGCACATCCGATGATGTGGAGAGGCACAAGACTAGTTGTGCCATCTTCAACACCAAAATATGGGATGGTGCCTCTATCACTGATCATGTATTGTACATAATCGAGCTGATGGAAGGATTGAGCAAGCTCGGCTTTCCCTTGCATGAGCAGCTTGAAAAAGATGCAATACTGAACTCACTGCCCAAGTCTTATCTCCCATTCCTCACTCATTATAGAATGACAAAGCCTGAAGAGAACTACCACGGGTTACTGGGGTTGCTTCAGAACTTTGAGAAGGATCACCAACTTCACAAAGAGTCGGTGAACTTAGTGGGAGGTTCATCTTCTGGTTCTCGACCTTTTGAGAAAGGGAAGAAGAATAAGAATAAGAAAGTGAAGAAGGTGCAAGTTCAGGCTGGGACATCTGTGCAGGGTCAGACCAAAAAGATCAAGCCTGATAAGAGTCTATTCTACTGGCAAGCACCCTAGATTAGATAGTGTATCAGATATCTACTTATGGCATTGGAGGCTAGGTCATATAAACAAGAACAGAATAAACAGGTTGACTCAAGAGGAAATCCTCGAAGTCAGTGATTGTGAATCACTTCCAATCTATGAGTTCTGTCTTCTTGGTAAAATGATCAAATCACCTTTTACTGAAAAAGGTGAGAGAGCTACTGAGCTCTTGGGCCTAATACATACTGATGTATGCGGGCCCATGAGCACAAGTGCTAGAGGTGGATATTTTTACTTCATAACTTTCACGGATGACCTATCCCGATATGGATATGTCTATCTGTTGAAACATAAGTCAGATTCATTTGAAATGTTCAAACGATTTCGAAGTGAAGTAGAAAAATAAACTGGGAAGAGTATTAAAACTCTTCGATCTGATTGAGGAGGAGAATACCTTTCTAATGAATTTCTCACATATCTAGGAGAGAATGGGATTCTCTCCCAATGGACTCCTTCAGGAACACCACAGCATAATGGTGTGTCTGAAAGGAGGAATCGGACTCTATTAGACATGGTCCGATCCATGATGGGTTTTGCTAGCTTGCCGATATCCTTTTGGTGATATGCACTCGAATCGACCTCTTATTTGTTAAATAGGGTTCCAAGTAAGTCTGTAATTAAGACTCCATATGAGATATGGACGGGATGTAAGCCAGCACTTTCACACCTTAGGGTCTAGGGGTGCCCGACCTATGTCAAACGATTAGTCACAGACAAACTTGGACCTAGGTTTGACAAATGCTCGTTCATAGGGAACCCCAAAGAGATAAAAGGATATTTTTTCTACCATGCTGATGAACAAAAGGTGTTCGTAAGTCTTAAGGCAATCTTTTTAGAAAAGGAGTTCCTTGGTGAAGGAACCGTTGCCTCTAAGGTTGAACTTGATGAAGTTCAATAGGTAGAAGGACCGACACCAATAGCTGAACCTGAGTCAGATATGATTAGATCAGATCTGGAGCCCAATGTACCTGCACCATTAAGGTGATCCGATAGAGTACCACATCAGTCGGACAGATACTACGGTTTCTTGGTCCGGGATGGTGATCCCATCGAACTTGATGAGAATAATGAGGATCCGATCACCTATATAAATACAATGCAGAGATCTGATTCCGAGAAATGGCTTGAAGCCATGAAATTCGAAATGGAGTCCATGAAAGTCAACGATGTATGGACATTGGTTGACCCACCTGAAGGGGTTAAACATATTGGGTGTAAATGGGTCTTTAAAAGAAAGAGGGGCGCAGACGGAAAGGTGGAGACCTATAAAGTCCGTCTGTTCGCCAAGGGGTATCATCAACATTATGGTATTGACTATGACGAGATATTTTCCCCTATGGCAATGCTCAAATCCATTCGGATAATGCTTGCAATAGCTGCCTATCTGGATTATGAGATCTAACAGATGGATGTAAAGACAGCTTTCCTGAATGGAGAGCTGACCGAAGAGGTGTATATGATACAACCTGAGGGATTTACATCCACAGATGAGTCCAAGGTATGCAAGCTTCAGAGATCTATTTATGGATTGAAGCAAGCTTCTCAGAGTTGGAACATGCATTTTGATAAGGTGATCAAAACGTATGGCTTCATTAAGAATGGAGAAGAGCCCTACATCTATAAATGGGCAAATGGTCCAGTTGTGGTATTCCTTGTCTTGTACGTGGATGACATTCTCTTAATTGGGAATGACATCCCTGCACTATAGAGAATAAAAGTTTGGTTGTCATCATAGTTCTCCATGAAGGACTTGGGTGAAGCATCCTACATCCTAGGAATGAAGATCTATAGGGATA